>NC_064304.1:27181109-27280674 GCF_023373825.1 Bactrocera dorsalis | reverse complement strand
GCGGCTACTACAGAAGAGCTCACATAGTTCACAGAGCTTTTGGTTTTTTGTTGTGAGAGCGTAAATTTTGGCTAAATTGATTTAAGAGCGTATAAATGCAATAACTTGGAGAGCTCCTGATATTTATTAAGTGTTGCCACGGTAAAAAAGTATATTTCACTTGCAAGTAAAATAATGTTTGAACCAAACTTTTAATAAAGGCAGGCTTTCATCATATCATATGAAGACATACCATATTTTTATTAATAAATACTAAGTTCTGTAACTATCGTCAAAGTTTTATTTTGATAAATTTTCAGAAGAGATTTATTTTCGAAATGTCCCTGAATCATAAGTCTGTTAGACTTTTTTCAGTAATTTTCCGTAAACACTTCTATCTATGTCATATTGATGCTTTATTTAATCTCAATTTGGAGACAAGACCTAAACATGTCCTTTGCAGTACTCCCTTAAGGATTTTAAATATTAAAGCAATTAATTGCTTCAAATAAATAAAATCTTATTTCAATTTGAACCAAGATATATGGTTTCCTTGTACTATTTTCTGTGGTTGATGCCTCAGAGACTCCGTAGTACTATTTATTAATATCCATTTTTCACTATTTGGGATGTTGCTATTTTTATATCCTGATGAGAGTATATCAGGATCAGAGTTTGCAGCAGCCAGAACGGAATGCGAAGTCCAAGCGAATTGTGCGATGTCCGTCTGCCTATCTGTATATGAACAAACTAGTGCCTCAGTTTTTATATCGTTCTGAAAATTTACACATACGGTGCTTCGCCGCGGCGTGAGTCACTAGTGATTGTCATATGATTGATCATATGATTATCATCGTTCTTGTAGGGCGATTTTTACAAAGAGTGAAAATATTCAACAAAGAAGTACGCAAGCACCGTATTCGACTGAGTTAGCTCCGCGTGACTTCTGGCTATTCAGCAAACTCAAACGATTGTTCCAAAGATACCGTTTGAAGTCTATTGAAGACATCAAACGTGAATGCGGATTGGAGGCTATTCCGGAATTGATTCTAACAACTGTTACGAGGATTGGAAAAAACGTTGGCACAAGCTTATTGAGGTCAAGGGGGATTCCTGTGAGGGAGACGACATATATAGATTTTGAAGAATGAATTAAGCATTTTAAAATAATGAACAAAGTCTTACTATTTTTTCCTCAACTAGTAAAGCTTATCTCATATCATAATTATCATTAAGCGAACTTTTCACTAATATAAATATATATAATTACTAAACAATTACAGTGACCTAAAAATTTAATTTAAATAAATGAAAACAAAATCCCTCAAAAACGTATAAAAAATCCCAGAAAGTCATAAACATATTTTATTTTCTATTGAAAAGCTCTTCTCATCTCACTCTTGCATATTCTCTTACTATGACTCAATCAATAATTGCTCTTCTCTTTACATAAACGCACATAGTATCAGTGCTCTTGGCCGACTTTTGCTTTGTATACAAATCTATGGTTGGCTCGTTGTGTTTGTGAAGCAACAGTTTCCTGAAACTTGATGAATACACACCGACCTACTGGGCTACCGAAGCGTTTGGCGGTGGGTAAAGAAAGACCCCACTCCAACTTGTTGTTAGTGTGTACATTTCTAATGCAGATTATCTTCTAATTCCACATTATACTTTTGTCTTGTGTTATATATTATTTACTATTGTGCTTATTTGTTTAGAGCTTACCCCCAAATTTCTATTCTATTGAATGAAAATATTAGATAAATGTACCATTGAGTGCAGTGGCCAGTATCTTTCCCTTTCCACAAGCGTTTTGTGCAGGGCCACAATTGTCGAGGGTGCTCTTCCTGTGACGTTGAAATTGGTGCTAAATCAAAACTAACACAAAAAGAGCGTTTACTCGCCGAAAGAGAGCAACAATTGTGTACAACATTCTAATGGTTTGTGTGTGTTTGTGCGAGTGTCTGTTCCGGTAAGTGTAGTAGCAGTTATCCAGGCGATGGCAATTGTGGATTTAGTAGGACACGCGGCGCTCCAAGTGTGGTGTGTTCACTAACGGAATTTCGATTTGACGCGAAAATTTCAGTGCCTGGATTGTTTGTTATTTAGTCAGGAACGCGTCGTTGTTGTGCGAGCAGGTGTGCGGAACGCGTACAAATTTTATATAAGTGTATACTCTTGTGTATATGAGCGCGTATATATATATATGTACATAACTATATACATAGAGCAATGTTAATATTTAAAAAGTCATTTAAGTGAAAAGTGCGTGCATTTGTGTGAAATATTTGTTTAAACTTACTTGCCTGTATATATCCAGTGAGGTAATATGTAGGAAAAGTTAATGAGAATTAATTAGAAAAGTAGTTGGATTGGTATTTTGTGAATTGGAATAAAACAAAATATAAAAAAAAATATATATATAATATGTATAATGGTAATAAACGGCGCTAAGAATGATAATAAATAATTTTATTTTTAATATTTCTTAACACCCTGCTTTTAAATGCATACACGCCTTTTCTAAGTGAGGTAAAATTAATATTTTAAAAACAAACCAGTTATCTTGATATTATTTTTATTGTTAACAATGTATTTTATTGTTTAATTATTTGTTAGTTATATTAAAAAGTGTGCGACTTTTATTTTCAACCTTCAAAGTTTTGTTTAGATCCAAAATTACAAAAAAAAAAATAATAAAAAAAATTATTAAAATAATAAAAATATTTTTATTGCAAATAAAAATAAATTAATAAAAAAAATAATATGTAAATAATATTAAAAATAATTATTATAATTTAAAATATGTTTATTGTTAACAAAAATAATAAAATCAACTTTTTATAAAACAAAATTTTGAGCGTGTTTGCATAATTTATGAATATGCACGATTAATGGCTGATAAGCGCTTATTAATTTTCCTTAGAGAGTTGTGAGTAAAAGTGTCTTTCTCACTTGTAAATAAGGAACTCAAAAAAAAAAGGAAAATATATAATATTAAAAAGTGGATTTTTTCGATTTAAAAACTACATACAAATAATAAAAAATATTTATTTTTAATTAATAAATTTTTTTGAAATTAATTCTTCAAAAAGAGGATAGATTGAGAACTCATTCTTCAGAGTCACGCTCAAGTTTTTTGTCTTAAGGATTTTAAATTATCAATAAAACACAGTTAATTCAGCGCTAAGATGCTTAAAAAGAACTAATATTTCCAAAAAAAATTTAAATAAAAAAAAAATTGCTAATTGTTTGCAATTTTAAGCATATTTTGGCCTTAAATAGTGAACATTTCAAAAAATCAAAGGCAGAATCGCAGGATAAAAACAAAAAAAAATGAATTATAAAACAGTATGTAAAAATATATTAATTTTCATTTTAAACAATTGAAATGTTTCAAAAAAGACACAAATGATTTTTAATAGGTTTTTAAAATATTTTTTTTTTTTAAGTTAATCATGCGGATATTCAGATTTTAAGTTATTATAAAAAAATTAATAATAATCATTTTTTAAAATATTTTTTAAATCTAATTATGTTAATATAAAAAATTAAAATTAAAAAAAATTTAATAATAATAATTTTTTAAATATATATTTTTTTTAATTTAATCAAACGTATTTTCAGTAGCACTCATGCTTCGTCTCCATATACAGACCACCCTACTGCACTAACTGTTTTAATATGCACGAATAACTGTGAGCAATAACGACAGACACATACATATACACACAAACAAACGAGTGTAAAAACTTATAAGAGGCAAACTTTTCAGTCAGACAATCGGGTGAGTCCGTGCGTTGTCTAGCTCATTCATGTCACCCTATAGCACACCTGCTCGCTTGTCTTGCTCCTACTCTTTTTTCACTTTACTTATTGCAATATGTAGATATGGTCGTCATAGCTTTTATTGCTGTTGTTGCGACTGTTGCTCCTCTGTTGCTGTGGATATTGCCATTGTACAGCCAATACTTGGCTACAAGCATACAATTGTATCTGTTGCTTCGAGCTGCTTTGCTTTCTTCCATGAAAGCAAGCAACCATTGCAAAGCAACGGACGTCATATAAATTTTTATACACCAATTCCCAGCACATACAGTCAGCGTTTTTTATTAACCTGCTAAATCTCCTAAAAGTAGGCTATACCACACAATTCATGCATATTTCGTGCGCTTGCAAATACACGCATACACATACATGTACACATCCGGCTGCTTTGTCTTATTTCATTCATTTATGCTTTGTTTTTGGTGTTGAGTATACATTACGCATGTGTGTGTGTGTGTGTTGACCGCTAGCTGCTCTTCCTCTTATTATTATATTCGATTTGCTTCTTTATTGTTATTATTTCAGTTGTCTGTGCGCGTTTGCTTCTGTTACCGTTCGGTGTGGATTTGCACAAGTTACACGCTCAAATAATATACATATTTATATATTATATATGTATTTATTTGTATGTATTTCTTAAAATGTGCGCACACCAAACATCGTGTATTCCCTAGACACTCTGTCGCCGCAACACGTTTTGCTTCATTTGTCTTTTGACTGGTTTGTTGAGCTAGAAAATGCCGACAAAGGACACAGTAAAGAGTAATGGTCGTTTAGGAAAATTGTTGCTGAAAATGTATGCTTTATCTGGGTTGCCAACTGTCAAGCAATTGAATACCCAAGTGATTTGATAAGAGAGCAAAGAGTTGGCTTGTGAAAAAGAAAATTTTCCACCGCATAAAGTAAAATTTTGCGATTAGACTGTTAACAATTGGAGGTTGGTTAGATAACACCCAAAATGAAAAAATAATGTTGCATTTATTTATGGTAAAATCCTTAATAAGGGTTAACTGGATCTTATAACCAAACTGGTAATGTTTTTAGTACCAAAATCAGTTAAAATAACCTATATTAAACGTAAGCTTATGGGCTTAATCATTATTAATTCCATTTTGAGGTTCTTAAACTGCTATAATTTCCTTTTCAAAGTAACCTCCCTCGATAATCTCATTTAAATTACTGTAGAATCTGTTGTCAACTTCGTGTTGTTTCTTGATATTACCCAGCACATGGAGAGTTATAAAAGTTTCATCCTCTACTATAGATCCCTTATAGATTATATAGATAGATTTGACTATCAACACTTTTATGTAAGAAATACAGAGATCTCATATTCCAACCAGTCACAATGCTAAGGAAGTCACCACACACCTAACTCACTTGCTACCCAGTTGCGTGCCAAGCATAATTCAAGGGAAATTTAAGATATTTCTACTAAGCTCAGAGTGAGTTTGTTTTTATTCCCTAACTTTCGTTGAAAAAAAGTATTATGATCCCAAAAAATATTATCAGCTAAGATTAGCAAGGTGGGCTTTCAATATATGTCGAAAAAAGTTTGATTCTATTCTACTCGGCTATAATCGCGTAAGCGGTGTATACGCCAATAAAGAAGAAAAAGAAAGTATGGCTCTTATAAAAAAGTAATTTTGCAAAATACAAAAAATTGTGATAACTTTCTTACGCCAGATTTCTCCCACTAACATGTTCAAAAATCTAAACTTCCATTCAAGCAAAGCTATAATATTCTTCACAATTAAAAAAAGATAAAAAGAAAATATTTTTCCATACTGAAACTGGATTTTGATCGCTCAGTTGATATGATAGCGATATGCTATAGTAGTCCGATATCGCTGATTTCGACAAATAAGCAGCTTTTAGGGGAGAAAGGACATGTGCACAATTTCCGATCGGTATCTCAAAAACTGAGAGACTAGTTCGCGAGCAGACAAGCGGGCATGGCTGAATCAACTCAACTCGTCTCGCTTATCATTTATACGTATAGTGTATAGAGTCTCCCACTTTTCTTTTTGGGTGTCAAAAATTTCATGACAAAGTCAATATACGGGGTATAAAAATAGTTAAGGGAAATTAATTTAAAGGGCTTCGTATAATAAATGAATTAAACAAAAATTTTCATAGTTCAAATTAACAAAACTGCCAAGCAACAGGCAAAACAAGCAAATTTTGTTTATAATAAGATAAAGATGGCAACTCTAACAACTCAATTCTTTGTGCTCCACTCTATTAACTCAAATTGCATTACGCTCTCACAGCATCACAGAACCAAATTTGCGCTCTTTATACCATAACACACAACAGTTGTTCTCTTAAACTTTACTACTCATTTCAACATGCCGCTACTTTTTCATTTCTACTACCTTTTAGTATGCGCTCATAATGAATTTCGAGCACTTTTTTACAACATTAATTTAGCAGGCCAAAACTCACATACCTACAGCAGAAGCTTACACAAAGACACTTGAAACTTGTGGAGCAAGCATAGCACTCAAATATTGCTGGCGTTTTTAGGGTTCCCCTGTCGACGTGAAATGTGTTTGCCTGCTTATGAAAAAGAGCAACAGGCAGTGGCGGCAAACCAAATGGGCACATTGATACATATGTACGCATACGAATGTAAGACAAACCACCAGGCGGACAGTTATAGGAGATCGGCAAGGTCCTTGCACCGCTTAGCGGATTCGTGCATAGCATAACGGAATCAACTGTCAGACTGGCAGGTTCGTTTGCGCGCAACCAACGAGCATTCTAGTGAAAAAAGGAACTTTCGTCGCTTAGCGCACGGCTCCTCCGTATGTGTATGTGTATACGTGTGTGGTGCGCTTAAATCGCACTGGTGTAAAGTTGTTTGTTATTTTTGCTTTTGGGCAAATAATTGCTGTGTTATTTTTTGAACTTTTCGCTTAGCGAAATTTTCATCGGCACGACGGTGAGTGAACCTTGTGCAGTGAAGTGACAGTGTACTCGTATATCGGTATTTCGGCATTTCGGTGAAGTTCAAATGAAAATGTGCAAATAAGTGAAGTGATGGCTGAACGCTAAGCAGCGGAAGCGGCTATAAATGAGGTAGGCTGGCGCTTATAGCGTTACTCTTGAGAATCTGTGTGTTTATATGGCTGTGCGGTTCGGAAACTCGCCAAGTGAGGAGTGGAGCTGCTCATAAATAATCAAGCGCAACGAAGCGTTGTCGTTAACAACTAAATGAAAAACACATGGCCGGTGCGCTGGCCATAAAAAGCAGCTAGCAATATTTATACCTGCCAAACACTTGTGAACACAAAAGACATTATAATGAACACAGCAGCAGCACAAAGTGTAGCGAAAAACTTTTAATTTCTACTATATTTTCATGCGAAAAGTTTTTTTCGCAAAAAGTTCGCATAGTCAGTTCAAGTCAAGTCGACTTGTTGGACGCTGTCGTCGCCTTCGCAACAGTGGCATGTTGTTCTATTAATATTCGGTGTGTTTTTTGTTGTTTTCTTTAACCGAACAAGTTTTATGTGTTATGCGTTGTACGTGTGGTTGTGGGAATGCTGTGAAAAGGCTTAATGGCGCACTCGGCGGGATGCAAATGGTCAATTGTTGCGCGTTTTTTGTTGCATACTTTTGTGCGCCATCACCATTGTTTTCCCATTCGTGTTATTTTTATGTATATGCAAATGGGTCGCCGTCATTTTAGACCCCATAGGACGCTGCTTGAATATGAAATTGCGTGTATTTCGTATTTTTTTGAGAGTCTCTCGAGTGGTTGCGCTCCTCAATGCTTTCATTTAACGATTCCATATAAATTATGTAGAAAATTGTTAATTAAACTTTTGTTGCGAAAAAAATTGAAATTAAAATAAGGTGGGACAAAGGCGGTGGCAATAATAAAAGAAGTGGAGAATATTTAAATTAGAACATAAGAAAAGTTAGAACGGGAAGTTGGAAAAATAGAAATAAATGTATTTTTATTGTAATTGGAATAAAAGAATAAAGTTGCGGAAGAATTGTTGGGGCTGTTTGAAATCATAATAAACGCACATAAATTCGATTTATGCTTCGAGCATTGAAATTTAGAAAAAGCAGCGTCATTCAAGATTTAATTGCATGCGTGTCAGGGTTGCAAATAAAACATTGAATTAACATTGAAATTTATTCCTTTTTGTTATTTTGTAATTCCGAAATATTTTAAATTTGTAATCTCAAGTAATGGATTGAAAAATTAAAAAATTATCTTAAATCCAAAAATCAGCCCAAAAATTTTAAATTGAAATTGTAAACTAGATTGAAAAATAAGAATATGTTATTACCTAGTTTATAATTTAAAATAAAAAAAAAATATGTGTAGAATTTTAAATTATTCCACGTTCTAGCATTTCATTCGTACGTCCATGCAAGCAATAACTCGTGTAAAAAATGAGATATCTTGATGAAACGTGGTAGAAATAATTTACGGTAATTGGAGTTCAAAATATTAAAATTATTTAAACAAAAAAAAATGCATTAAAAGATGTATGCCTTCCCTTGAATTTTCCTATTTAAAGAACTTAATTTAAATTACATTTTCTTATGCGGTTACATGGGTTTCTCGTGTAAAAAAAATCTTTTTTTCAATAATTTTTTCTCATATAAAAAATGAAATATTTTATTAGAATTTTTTATTATTACAAACCTAAACTATTAATCAAGAAATTCTGAAATTCTTGGAAAAAAAATTTTTTCAAACTCTGCCATTGCGACGCCATTTCCGGAGAAAAAAGGTGCCCCCACGTTTGCAAGATAACTCCTCACAGGATCATAAATACAAAGTTAAAAAATAAGTTTTAGTTCAAACCTTAACTTCGAACTTGGACGAAGCAAAAAACAGAAAACTGGATTTTTGGCAGATTTTTACAAACAAAATAAAAATTTCGCAACATAGTTTTTCAAAAAGTTGTAATCGAAAAAAATCTTCGTCCAAGTTTTTAAGAATTGTATTCAAAGACCTGTGTAACATTTCATGAAGAACGGTCTCGAGAAATCTTGCCAAGCGACTACAAAGACACAGTTTTGAGAAAAACGCATTTAAAGACTTGAGTGATTATATAGCTGACCTCGAGCGCAGTCTGAGTAAAACATTCGTTCAACATACTTGTAAGGGGTGATTTTTTAAGAGCTTGATAACTTTAAAAAAAAAAAACGCATAAAATTTGCAAAATCTCATCGGTTCTTTATTTGAAACGTTAGATTGGTTCATGACATTTACTTTTTGAAGATAATTTCATTTAAATGTTGACCGCGGCTGCGTCTTAGGTGGTCCATTCGGAAAGTCCAATTTTGGGCAACTTTTTCGAGCATTTCGGCCGGAATAGCCCGAATTTCTTCGGAAATGTTGTCTTCCAAAGCTGGAATAGTTGCTGGCTTATTTCTGTAGACTTTAGACTTGACGTAGCCCCACAAAAAATAGTCTAAAGGCGTTAAATCGCATGATCTTGGTGGCCAACTTACGGGTCCATTTCTTGAGATGAATTGTTGTCCGAAGTTTTCCCTCAAAATGGCCATAGAATCGCGAGCTGTGTGGCATGTAGCGCCATCTTGTTGAAACCACATGTCAACCAAGTTCAGTTCTTCCATTTTTGGCAACAAAAAGTTTGTTAGCATCGAACGATAGCGATCGCCATTCACCGTAACGTTGCGTCCAACAGCATCTTTGAAAAAATACGGTCCAATGATTCCACCAGCGTACAAACCACACCAAACAGTGCATTTTTCGGGATGCATGGGCAGTTCTTGAACGGCTTCTGGTTGCTCTTCACCCCAAATGCGGCAATTTTGCTTATTTACGTAGCCATTCAACCAGAAATGAGCCTCATCGCTGAACAAAATTTGTCGATAAAAAAGCGGATTTTCACATTTCGAACCGAACACTGATTTTGGTAATAAAATTCAATGATTTGCAAGCGTTGCTTGTTAGTAAGTCTATTCATGATGAAATGTCAAAGCATACTGAGCATCTTTCTCTTTGACACCATGTCTGAAATCCCACGTGATCTGTCAAATACTAATGCATGAAAATCCTAACCTCAAAAAAATCACCCGTTATTTAAATAACGATGTCTATTGACAGTTACTATTACTCTGTTTTTTTTTTTTTTTAAAGAAGTATGGCTCGACAATACACCTTGAGGAAAATGCGCACCACATAGTGACTCGCTCTGGGTGAAGTTCTGTCTCGTGGATTGTTCTAGATTTGTTTCACTCAATATACGGCATTTTTGCTTGTTTACTTTTCCTTTTAGATCAGAATGAGCCTGGTCAGACAAAAACAGGCAATTTATCAATCATGTTTTGAAAAAACTCCAGTCGAATAGGCAAATCTAGATGGTTTGACCTACTTGTTAAATGAACTTTGCACGCAGACAGGTTTAAGTCATCATGAATCCATTGTATTAACTGTCGGCTAATTCCAAGTTGCGCCGATAATAAGCGAGTCAAACCTTTGGATTAGCCTGAACTGACGATGGAACAGTCGCAATTGTTTTTTTGAACACGAACATACGACTCTCGAGGGTACGGTCTTTATGCGATACTTCCAGATTCGGCAAACATGTTTACCAACCTCATAATCTACTTTGAACAAACTAGCTTAGTACTATACATTTGTTTGCCCACTAGTTTTTAGGGTTTTATAGGTCCTTATATATATTTTTTCTTGCATTTGGAGATATTAAAAAAAAAATTTCCAACAAATTTCTTATTGAAATTAATTTTTATTTATTTAAATAAAGTTTTTTTTATTATTTACTATTCACTACACCAAATAAGGGGTATTCAGACTGAACTTGCTAATCTGGTAATTCATTAGCTGATACTTCGTTAAAACACTTAACTGTGAACATACTTTTTTCTCTACCTCTGTAGTTATTTTGTATTTTAAATGACGATATGTATATTTTTTTTATGAAATAAATAAGATCTCTTACCATAATATTACTGTGATTTCTCCTTCCATCTCAACGTCATTGCTCACACTTTCCAAATCGTTATAACACATTAAAAGTTACCCTTAAATTGGAAATCGTAAATATATACAAAAACAAAAGCTAAGTGCTTTGTGCAATAACCATAATGAAATTACAATTTGCGCATTTGAGCGGAATTATTTAATTTCCTGTTTTCGAACTTAAAGCGCCTACATCTCTGGATGAATGCGCTCGTGTAACGTTAACAATGTAAAAGAGGTATGAATTATGTTTACAGAGGATAATTTAGTGTATGAGTATGTATTGTCTGAGTTAAAAGTAAAACAACACTTCAATAATTTATGTTCTTTACCCGCACTTATGGAATTATACAATGCATCCTTCGGTCGAAAGTTAAAGGTCCATATTGATAAAACAAATATTTTTCAAAAATTTATTTTTGGTGCTTTACTTTTGAGCAGACATGAAAAGGAATGTTCTCTTCTATTTCTGTTCAACTTAGCTTCAGCCTGGTCCCTTCTTTTATTTGTTTGCTTTCCAATAATAGCAGAGCACTTGTAATTCATCCACGGAGCTCTTTTGTAAGGGTGTATTTCAATTGTGTGAAAATGATTTGTGTACTTCCAAGAAACGCTGACTCTGCAACAATTTTGTACAATACCGTTTACTTTACGGTAATTAGACGTTAAATAACTTAATACTGCATCAATACTCGTATTGGATAGGAAATACATGCTTTAGTAAGCAATTATTGGTTTATTTGAGATTAGCGACACATATTTTACCAATGAGAGAGAGAGATGTACGTGGAAGGGAGTCAAGAAAACTTTGCACTTTTATATGAACCAAATCTATAATTTTAGAAATATTTTTCCATCTACTTTTTTAATAAATAAATTAGATAGTGCCACCAGTAAGAGAGGTAGACCCCCAGTCTACTATACAAATATGCTGGTGAATTATATCCATGTTTGTCTGATGTCTCTGCATTCAAAACTATGTTGAACTAAAACGAAAATTTAGAATCTTTCTGTTGCTTCCTTCGGCGGGCACTTCATCGAGTGCTCTTAAAGCTAGAGTGTTTTCATCCATTCCGACCACATGACCTAGCCGCTGTCTCTTAATTCACGGAATTATGTTAATTCCGCCGTATATATCTCGTAGGTAGGTAGGTAGGAGTGCAGCCCTATCGGGCTCAATTAGCACTGATGTGCCATTTTGATACACTGCTCGTGGAACCTCCTGTATCTGCTGTTACGTTCCACCTTCTCTCTCAAACCATTTTGAGGTTTCGATGAAACTACTAATGTCCGATATGCTTTTTGTGGAAATCCATTCAAGGTTTGGTGCTTGGTGGATTCCGAGTGTTTTATGTCGGATCTGTGCCAGAGCTGGGCATTCGCAGAGAAAGTGGAAGATTGCTTCCTTGTTCCCTGCTACTCCGCAGCCACGGCAGATGTCGTTGTAGGGCATACCCATTTTGGGCGCATGTTCCCCAAATGGCCAGTGCCCTGTTGTGGTAGCTGTTATTCTGTATATACTTTTCCTTGACCTATTTAATTGGTTCTTTTCCTGTCGTATGTTGGCCATAATTGTTTAGCTATGACGCATTTTGTAGTGTTTTTTCCACCTGTTGTTAGCAATTTGTTGAAATTGTCTATTGATCTCTCCTTTGATCGATCCTAGCGGGCTCGGTATGAGCTCCGCCTCGGATTCATTGAGGAAAGCTCAAGCCTTTGCCAACTCATCTGCTTTTTCGTTACCGAAAATGTTCCTGTGGCCGGGAACCCAGATCAAGTTTAGCTGGAGCTTGTCTTTTATTGAGCTTAGCGCTCTCTTGCAGTTGTGAACTATACTGGAATTTGTCATAGGTGAAGACAATGCCAGGAGGGCCGCCTGGCTATCCGTAAATATAGTTGCTTTATGCATATTTTTATTTTCGAAAATAAAAATGTCCATTGGTAGTTGATGCAAGATCACATTGAGCGCATCAGTCGGACATGACCTGATTGCGCTTGTAACACCCGCACATGCTGCTCTTTGTATTCCATTTAATTTTCTTATGTTGTACAGTTTGTTCAGCGCTGGCCACCATACCAGAGCTCCATATGTGAGTATGGGTCTTATGACCGCCGTGTACATCCACATGATTATACTTGTTGACAATTTTCTTACAAGTATAGTAGGCCATGTATGCTTTGTTTATTCTTTTTTCTATATTTATTTTCCAGGACAGTTTGGCGTCAATCTCCACCCCCAAATACTTAGCTTTTGGGGAAAGAGTGAGTGTTGTGCCGTTTAGTACCGGAAGTTGAAACTGAGGTATTTTGGTTCTGCTAGTGAATAGCATCAGTTCTGTTTTGTTCGGGTTAACTCCTAGACCATTGCTTTTAGCCCATAGGTTTAACCTACGAAGTGCTCTTTCCATAATCTCGCTGACTGTTGAAGGAAACATACCTGATACCAACAACACTATATCGTCTGCATACGCTACTGCTTTCACTCCTCCACCGTTTAATTGGAGGAGTATTTCGTTCAGCGCTACAACCCATAGAAGCGGAGAGAGGACCCCCCCTTGAGGCGTCCCTCTACTCACATAACTTGTTTGTGTTGCAGCGCCGTTTGAAGCTATAATCTTCCTATTCTCAAGCATCGATAGTATCCATCTGCACACAGTGTCATCTATGCCCCCATGCGCCAGAGAATTAATTATCGTATTTACTTCTATGTTATTGAAAGCGCCCTCTATGTCTAGAAAAGCAGCCATGGTGTATTGTTTGTGGTGCAGTGATTTTTCTATCACACTTATCACCTCGTGAAGGGCGGTTTCGGTTGATCGGCCCTTTATGTACGCATGTTGGGACTTCGATAACTTCTCCGCCATTATTGTTCTTACGTGTATATCTATCAGCCTTTCTAGTACCTTCAGCATAAATGAGGTAAGGCTTATAGGTCTAAAATCCTTGGCGTTCTCGTGCGTTCTTCTGCCTGGTTTCGGAAGAAACACAACTTTACTCCTTTTCCAACTTCTTGGGATGTAAGATAGTTGAATGCTTGCTTTGTATATATTTTCAAGCCTTAGAACCATTGGTTCTACCAGTTTCTGCAGCATTATGGGCATAATCCCGTCAGGACCTGCCGCTTTAAATGGTGCAAAACTATTTATGGCATATTTGATTTTTCTTTTGTCTACTATTTGGCTTCGATAGTCAGCTGCGTTCACCGGTGGTTCCGGTTGAACCCTCGTTGAAGGTGTTTGCTGACTCCCGGGGAAGTGTGTTTTGATTAGTACCTCCAGAGACTCTTTTGCCGAGGAGGTCCAATCACTTCCCTCCGCCCTAATGTAGGCAGTATTAATATGGTCTTTGGATAGCATTTTACTCTTTTATATCTCGTACAGCTCATCGTTCGTTCGACTGCAGTGTTCGCCGTTGTTATGTTTAATGATATCGTTGCCATCGGCATACGCCGCTGTACATTGTATCTTCTACATTCAGATCTGCAGCTCGAAATATTTTCTCCAGGAGTAGATTGAAGAAGTCGAACGATAGGGAGTCGCCTTGTCCGGAACCTCGTTTGGCATCAGAGGTTTCTCCCGATCCTGACGGAGCTTTTGGTATTGCCCAACGTCAGTTTCCACAGCCCTAGCGGCATAAAGACAGCGTCTTTTCGTGATGTTCCAAAAAAGGTTTGAAATCGACGAAGAGGTGGTGTGTGTCCATCCTCTTTTCACGAGTCTTTTCCAAGATTTGGAACATGGTTAATGTCTAGTCAGTTGTTGAATCGCCAGGTCTAAGGCCACATTGATAAGGTCCAATCAGTTTGTTGACGGTGGGCTTTAATCTTTTACACAATACGCTCGATAGAGCCTAATACGCGATGTTGGCGCAGATTGTGGGGTCTACCTTTTTGTGGATTGGGCAGAGCACACTTAAATCCCACTCGTTGGGCATGCTTTCGTCCGACCATATTCTACAAAGACGTGTTTAAATAGTTCAGCTGGCAGTCCTTCGGCCCCCGCCGCTTATAGTCGGGCAACGGAATGTCTGAACACCATCTCCTGGTGTTATGCTTTCACTGCCATTCAGCAGGTTGAATAAATGTTCCGTCCATAATTTAAATATGCTCTGCTTATCAGTCACTAGATCTCCTCTGGGGGTTCTACAAAAATATGTTCCGGCCTTTAAATCTTCTATTAGTTGCCCGATATTTCTGTAGTATTATTACCCCTGTCGGCCTGGAATGCAACATTTTCCAAATATATTGTTCCGATCGGAACACTGTAGCATATAGCTGGCATACGAACTGACTGATCAAAAAAATAAATAAGATTCTTTCGTCTTTTTAAGTAACGTTTATTCGGCTTAACGTCAATTAAGGTAGCTAAAAAGAACTAATAAATAACTAACATTACGTTAAGTTTTCAGACTTTATTAAAGTGGCTCTAAGAAATGAACCTGTGAGTGTTATTATGGCTTCGGTGCAACCGAAGTTAACTTTTTTCCTGTTTTTGTATTTGTATAATTTGCATAATAGGAGCTCATAATAGCAAATTTTCATTAATTTTATGGAGTTTGAGCACTTCGCCTAATTGACTTTACGCAAAAACGTACGTTACCGTTAAACAATACAAAAATTTACTCAAACTGCAAGTAACTTTTAATTTTAAAACCAGTCTTAAAAGATAAATTAGTTTAAAACTTTCCAAACTGCGAAAAGATGATTCGCTAAAAGCTTTCCTTGCGAATGAAACACGAGTTTGTAGATTACGCGCAACAAAGTTGCAGATTTGCGTAAAAGCTTCTTCAGTATTTCTTAATTAAAGTTTTCACTTTTACTACAAAATGCGGAAACATGTCGAGTTTTACGAGTATGTGAGAGTAATCATTGTGGTTAATAATATCGAAGTTATATCAAGCAGTACAAATAAAATTTTAATTCTTTTGCCGAATATGTGCAGCAAAGTGAGGAATATGTTGTAGAAGAGTGCGTACTGACATTTGGTAATTAATTAACAAATTAAATAAGTAAAACTAAGCAAACGTTTACTATTAATTTAAGTTCGAAATTCGTTGGAACTTTTGATATTTTGGGCATTTATATGTATATGTTTTGTTCCCTTAACTGCTTTTATGTTATGAGCATATAGTATGGGCAGGAAATATACTACATTTATGAAATTAATGAAGATATATTTAAAATATTTGCCAATTGTTTGAACAATTGTTTGAAAAAAAGTAATATCCATGAATTGAATAACTATTGCTTCATTACAGTGGTGTAGCTAGGGGGGAGCAAAGGGGCCGTCGCCCCGGGCGCAACGTCTTGAGGGGGTGGGAAAACGATCTTGGCGACGTATCACTCTTCCAGTTGCTCTATGCTTTGAATGTAACAAATACTTTTATTTCTCCAAATTTTCAAAAATGGTATTTAAAAACTCCAATTCGGGCAAAAATTCATGAAAATTGTGTCAAAAGTGTACAAGATATAGCGCGAAAATGGGTTTTTTCTATGGCTTTTAATAAGATGTCTTGTAAGTTTACTATCAATTTCCTCAAAAACCGTATTTTGAGAATTGCGAACTGCAGAATTTGCGTGGCTTCTAGTTCCTAAATTTTATATACTTAATATCGAAGACAGTTTGTAAAAATTCAGTTTTGTTGGAACCACCTCATGAAACTTGTAGGTAGGTAGATAAAGGGAGAACATCCTTGGCCCCGGGCGGCCGAAGTTGTAGCTACGCCACTACTTCATTAATAAGAATGGTTACAACATAAGTTCTTTTCGGAACATAGGATTCAGTTAACAGTACATATTTAAATAGTGCGATCCATTTCGACGTTTCCTATTTTTTTAAAGAAAAAAATACAAAACTTCAAATTTAATGGGAAAGGCTTACTATCATTCGAAAGAACATTTTTTTGGAATTTATTTTTTGAAGATTATCACAGAAAAAAGTGTAACGGTGTGATATCACACGATCACAATCGACCGGCCCAAAAATCTGCTAACTGAAGTGTTCTCTCAATAAATCCATTGACTGATGTGATGGGACCGTCTTATTTAACCAAATGTCGCCGAGATCTCGAATTTCGATTTCAGTCATCAAATAGTCGGTTATCATGGCCCACAAACTACACCAATACGTTGTGTTTTCTGGATGAAATAGTAGCTCTTGAATCTATTAAGGTTGCTCTTCGCCCCAAATGTGGCAATTTTACTCGTTTACATGTCTATTCAGCCAGAAATGGGCTTCATCTCAGCTACGGTTGCTCTATTTTCCGCATTGCGTATTGGACGTGGTCTATTCGGTCGAATGTTATCTAATAAACAGTGCTGTGTCTCCAGATAGTTGATGTTGTTGCGAATAGTACGCTCAGTAGGCCTATTATGTTGACCATAGGTTGAGCGAAGCGCCCGAAACACATTCTTTATAAAACGTGAATTTTCATAAAAAAGTTGAACGATTTCTAAACCTTATTCAGGCGTAAGTCTTTAAATGACGAAATGTCAATCAATACTGAACAAAAATAACGTGACAGCTTGACACGACTCACGTGTTATCTATCAAACTAGGCTATTGAAAAGGTGCCTCTACTTGGATCACCCGCTATATGTATACAAGGTGCGTTCCAAAGAACACAGGACTTTAAAAATAAATAATTTTTCCGAAAAGGAAAAAGTCGCACAGTGTCACAGGTGAATACGGGGAGTGGTTAATGGTTAAAATTTGATTTTTGGTCAAATAATCGGCCACAAGCGTCGATCGAATGTTGGATTCTGAGCAATTCTCCCTGGACAATCGATAAATAAATATTAACGCACCAGTCGACATATAGATGCTGCTAATAGGGGGCGCTAAATTCAAAAAGTCCTGTTTACTTTGGAACGCACCTCTTAGAGTGAGCTTAATAGCTTTCGAATTTTAAGAGGAATTAGAGGAATTACTGTCGAAATTAAAACCAAGTTTTTGACATTCATATTCAGTATATTTAGACATATCGGTTGAATTAGGTTAAAAGACCATTCATTTTACAAACGCCAATTATTTCATTTGGACAGCTGGGAACGGCGATCCTTTGTGATACCTAAAGCTCTCACATATTGATCATAAAGAGGTTCCCGAATCTATAAAATTGTTTTAGCAATTTTTTCACCTCTGGCTCATCGAAAGTATGACTGTGGTAATGTTTCGACTTAATTTTGGGAAAAGAAAGTGCTCGGATGCTTCCACCTCACTTTCATTCATACATCTTTAAAAGTTTGCATGCAATTAGATTTCTACACTTACCGCGTGAAAGCCTAAAGTTCAATGCCTACTAAGTACTTCAACGATTATGGTTGTCAAAGCGAACAACCCTACACGAATCCGGTAACTTAAAACTCAGCTTAAAGCAGAGCTCGTTATAGAAAATTCCCCCATATTTTTAGTTGTTGTTGGAAAGAGTGATAATACATTGGATTTCAAGGCTGATGTGGCTTTTAGTGTTAATACTGGTTCCAAGATAGACCAAATTATCTACGGCTTTAAAGTTATAACTGTCTACAGTGAGGTCTGAGCCAAATCACAAATGAAAAGGTTGCTTGTGTGATGGAGATACTTCGTCTTGTTTTTTTTTTTTGGTCTTTAGGGTTCGAAATAAAAGCTCTATACTGCTAAAAAACATTCTATCAATACACACATTTTTAGCACACGTTTTAAAAATTCACAAAAGTATGCATTACAAAATTTTTTGGCTTTTTCTCATACATAAATATACATAATCCCAAACCCAAATATGTTGTTTCGCTTGACCCGTGTTGCATGCATTAAAATGCATTCCCCATTGTGCCATGTGAAATGATTGGGGAATTTGTGGTGCCGCTCATATGTGTGCAAAATTTGAACATAAACGTGAATGTACATATGTATTTCCGTATTACAAAAACATGCCAAATATAAATATATGCATCTACAAATATCACGCATGAATTACTTAATATTCGTGAACTCAAATGAAGTCATGAACATTACATATGTATGTTTATGAATTTATGAGTTTATGTGCATTGTAATAACAACGGAATAATTCATGGAAAATTTTAATCCGCTTATGTATTTGGCAACAAAATCCAAAAAAATTGGGAACAGGTGTTGATAGAAATTAGAGCCTTCGGAGTCTTCAAGCGAATGTGTTGTTCAAACCTGTTCAAAATTTAAAATTTCAAATAATTGATAACGTAGATGTCTAAAAAGCTTGGTTTGAAGAGGGGAGGTGACGTAATAACAAAAAAAAAATAATATGTCAAAAGTATCAAACTAAACAGGTTTAAGGAAACTTGTAGCTGAAAATTTTATTGAGAAGGATTGCGATCTGTGAAAAATTAAAGTGATATGAAATGTGTCTGACGAAGCTGTATCCAATGGAATGTTTTTCAACTAACCAACAAAAAAAACAAGTAAGGAAGAAAAAAGTTCGGGTGGAACCAATTATTTTATACTGTGGCAACTTGCAGGAATAAAAGCCAGGGAAATACTTTACAATGTAAAATGTCACGTATTCGTCATAAGGTTTGTTTGGAAAACGAAAATCATTATATGTATAATAGTATATGGGAGTTGGGGTAGTATCGACTGTTTTTGCCAATACCTGTTTCCTGGGTTTCATAAAGTACCTTACATACAACCACCAATCACATGGAGTAAAATCAGCCCGATGTTCAAAAATCCTGCTATAGTAAGTAATATGAGGACTACTCAGGTCAAGTTTCCGCCCGATTTTATCTTTTTGATCACAAAGATACACTGTTATAAGAAAAACACGCTCTCTCATTGTCATTGAGAAAACTCACATATTGGCCGATATATGCGGCATAAAGTCATCTCGAAGTTCGAAAATTATATTAGATATATGGGATTAAGGAAGTATTGACTGATTCAAACACATTTTTTATATACAAATATACTATTATTAGGAAAAGATTCTCTGTTAATTTCAAATGAATATCGCATACATAAACCGTTATGTTCTTGGTTTGAAGGAGTCAACTAAAACCAATGGGGTGCACATATTCCGTACTTAGGAGCTTGACCAACCTTTTGGTTGGATTTGGAGAATTTTTTGGTCATCAGGTGGCATACTTCAAAGGCACTATCCGCGCTAAGTATAACAACTGAGGGAATAGTACCCGTGGTAGGCTGACATGACTAAATCGATTCATAGCGCTGATAATTTATATATGTATAAATTTACATAAAGTTATAATTTCTTTTATTAACTAATATTTCACGTCGCTATATTCTTAGTACTTATATATATAAAAAATACAAATATTCCAAAATTAAAATTTTTCACTCCATAAGATACATGTTGTCTTTAATTTGGTACAAACTTCCATTTTAATAATAATGTTCTTAATCGAAATGTGACGCTTGATTTAGTTTCTGGATCGGAAGGTATCCACAGTGCCACCTCTCAAATATATTTAGTGAAATATGCTCAGATAATTACATATTTCAATTAATGCATAACTCGACTTGTGCCTTATTTGCTGCAACCAATGAAATATAGACCACATTATTATTCAATATCGACTGCGCAATCACTGCATCGATTACTAAGAATACGAAAAATAACGAAGCTGGCGTTCACCTTGTCCAGACGATTGACCAAATCGGCGAAGAGCTAATTGAAGTGCAAAATCGTTAAATGCACACATTCAAATAAAAGTTATAGACCCAGCTATTTCCGTTCATTAACAAGTTCATTCAATTGGGTGTTGACGTTCGGAAGAAAGCTATTTATATAGAAACACATACATACAGTTATGTGCATAAAAAATATTGTGCAATACAAGTGGTTTATTGATTTTCATGCGAATTGGGTTGTGGCTGTCTATTAAAGGACGTATCCATTGAGCTGCGCACACAGCCTGTGCAGTTAAGTCTGTCTGGAAGTTTGTGCTGGTTTGGCGAATTGCCAAAAATATGGCAGACAACCAACACTAACAAATGCACTAAAAATAACCACCTGATGAATATGAAGTATATACAGTTATATATATGTACATACCTATATACAAATGTGTTTGTAGCAGCTGGTATTTGTGTGGTAGCAGCTCGTAATATTTGAGCAAGTAGTGATGAAAGTAGAGGCTTAAATTGTATTGTTTCAGTGAAGCTCTTGGCAGACAGATTTAAGTGCTTGCAGTTGTCGTTAGACATTTATATTTGCGTTGTTGTATGTGCAAACAATACATAAGTTTTAAAGCTTATGGAAAAGAACGTGTGTATATGTATCAGTTAGAGAGAGAGAGAGTCAGACTGAGAATTTCATTTCGATTTTCAGTAAGCTGGATTAATCGAATATTCTTTATCCGGATGTACAAACTTCGTTACGCGGAATATTCGTACATCTTTCTCAGATAACAGGATAACAGAAACTAATTCATTATTGACATTACAATCATTAATGAAAATTTTCCACAAATAGTGCTTTTAAAGTATGTGATCTCATGTGATGAAGTGTATGTGTCATGTCTAAAATTGTCGGAATATAACTTTCAATATGTGAATCTGACTTTTTACCGCAAATATCGGTCAATCTATGATATATGTTATTTAAGTTACTTTAGATCAGGTTATTTTAAGGAGTTAATCATATATGAGATCTCATGAACAGTTTAGAGACCTGGTGCGTATCAAAAATTTATTAATTTCTAACATCAGTTTCTCGTATGTCTTCTTTTTTGAGGAAGGTAAGACTGCCGAGATGTTTCAACATCAGTCAGGCAAAGGCTGAACAATGGAGTAGAAAGTGTCCGGTTGTTTCCATTTGATCCTCCTCCACTTTGAGAGCATGCTTCCGTCAAGATTACCGATGTCTTCCTTACTCTCTCCTTAGTGTTTGGCCTGCATGAAATCTTTCTATAAAGAATAAAATCTAGATATTTCACCTCGCGTTGAAGATGTGAGCCCCGAATAAGGTTAAGAAGCTCGTCTGGGATCTCTTATACGATCTGGTAAATACAAAAAACCATTTCAATTTTACTTGGGTTGACGGCTAAATCGCTTCTATTCGCTCAGTTGAATATCACATTGAGGTACTCTTCGGCTCGCTCATGGAAGGTATTAAGGATTTTTTTTTTAACATAACAACACATCAAATTGGAGACTGTCACCCAAAAAAACCTCTTTCCTCAAGTTCTTTAAGTAAGTCGTTAATTATCAAGATCCATAGCAATGGACCTTGCGGAGTTTCCCCTTTAACCTTTCATGATGCCTTTACTTTACCCTACTCCGCTGCGACTGAAATGGCGCTGATAAGACTATATATGAGGTGTTTGATCCATTTCAACTTGTCTCTCGGCCTTCGAGAATATACTATATCTCCTTAATACACATTCTTCCAGTAAGTTTTGCAAAACTACGATAAATAATATTCTAAAATATAAATATTAATCGGTGTTTTATCAAGCCGAGGAGCTGAATGATTGTATAAACGAATACTAGTCAATTGCCAATATTCAGATTTTATCCGTACCAACGGATAATCCGTTAAGATAGCCGAATAAGCCCTAATTCCATCCCTAGTGTAAACACACTGAAAATAAACAAGTAGTTGATTTTTCTACACATTTCAAGTGAATGACATAAATATTTGGAACTTTTTTTTATAAAAATTAACATGTACTTAACATAAGAGTATTCAATTTCAATGCATATTTTAAAAATGCATGACTATTTAATAGCTTTATTAGCTGAAAAAATTAAAATTAATGTTTAAACTCACAATTGAATCATTCCATCGCAAGCGGTAGGATATAATTCTGCGTGTACCTGTATGTGTGCGTGCTTTAATTTGATATTGAAATATACCAACACAAATCTGCGAATTAAGCAATTGTGTGCTCGCTTGTGCGTAATTGAAATAATACAATAACAATAAAGAAAAACAACAGCTCAATAAAATCGGAAAACGTAAACTTGCTCTTCTAAATGCGAATTTCCAATACAGCAAGCATCGTGCATAGCCACACGCTCGTGCCAGTAACTAGTTTATCAAAATCACAAACACGCACACCATTTCAATTGCCGCTGAGCTTTCATCGGTTCTGCTTTAATACTGATATTGGCACATTTAATAAAATATATTTCATTTAAGAAATGCTGAAAAGTGGATAGATGGAAACTCAGGCTTGTATTTTAAATATTTTCAGTGTTTTTTTGGTTTCTAAGAAATTAAAATATTTTTTTTTCTTGAAAAGTTTTGATAGGTACTGTATGCATGCAAGCACGCTGCTCTAGTCGCATCGCCAGTTCCTGGTGAAGAATTTGGATTAACTCAGTAGATAGGAGATACATTTGTATAATTGTGTTCTAGATAAATTTCTATTACGAGCGGGCTTAAGAGTTATGTGTAGAGAGAAATGAACTACTTTCAGACGTTGGGCTTATACAAGCGCTACTAGTCAAATTTGAGATTTTACCTTTGAAGACCATTTTTTTAGCTTTGATTGCAAATACGAAATAATAACGAGGAAAAGATCTAGCTTGCTGAAGATTTAATTTATGATGCGCCAAAAGGCAAATATCGAAAAAAACAGATGAGTAACACCTTGATTCTGAGATCGGAATTCGCTTGATCAAATATGTTCAAAAAGACCTGTTTACGGTACAATTTTTGAAAAAATTCAGTTTCATCGAGACGAGTCGCGTAAGAATGCGTTTCGTACCCAAAATATCCACCAAAATCATTCGAGCGGACGCTTGAGAGATGTCGAGCTTCTCTCTAACATTTGCCTGACGATTCTAAAGCACCATATCCTTCACTTTTATAATATTTTCATCAGTTTAAGAGGTCGAAGGTCAATCAGAACGAGGTGTGTCTTCAAACGATCTCTCGACCCGTCTTGTCGTAGGCTTGTGTTTTTGATAAAACTGAATCACTTTTCAACATTCATAATGATTTCGCATATGATATTTGGTTAGAAATACAAAATTTGAGGTAAATTCTTTGTTCGTAGTTTTATCCATTGTAAAAATCGCAACACATTTTTTGTTCCAACGAAAGCCAAAGTCAAATTTAAGATATTTTAAATGTTTTGAAACATCATCTATTTTTATACCCTAAGCTGAGTATATTAAGCTTACCACGAAGGTTGTAATACCTAGAAGTGATCAGTAACCATAAACTCTAGTTTATTGAATTCAAATCTGGAGTTCTAGACGGCCAGTCATATGCAGCTCTGGAAACGGAAATATTGGCTTTAAGCCACTGATAAGTGGATTTTGTTTTATGCGCTGATTCAGAATCTTGCTGGAAAATCCAATGCTCTGCATCGAAGAGGGGAATACTTAACTTTTTTACCAGGTATTCTTGAACAGTACACTCTGTTAACTTGGGATCAGTTTTAGACTTCAGAGACTGCGTTCCAAAGCATTGCAGCAGCTGGTGGCGACAACTTCGAATTGTAGGATTAAAATCTTTTCGTTTGCTTATTGAAACCTTCTTCAAGAGTAAAACATTTTTCATTTGTAATACTTGCATGACCGTTCATATTGTGTGCCACAGCTTCTATCTGATGAGCCCAATTTAATCCAAACGTGCTGTCAGAAGATGACCAATTGACCAACGATTTGTTTTCATGTAGAGATAAACCTTGATAAAGTTTTTTCTTTTTATACTCTGTGATTGGATACACTTATTCAGTCAATGATATCATAAGGCGTGTGTTTTGTAATGCTCCACATTCTTATATAAAAGTTCAAACGCGTTAGAATATACTTTAAATAATTCGCCAAGCTTTGATGAAGCTCTCAGTTAATGCAAGTAAATGAGCAATTGGTTGCTCAGGCGACCATTACTTAGAGTTATACTATAAAGAGATCGAACCCAGAGCTATCTTCGCAATAATATATTTTCTGAAGATATTTGATGAAAGTAGTTGAAAACTCAATCGAGTGAGCTTTTAAGGTTTACGCTTCTTTCTTAATATGTCTTTGATGGAAGTCAAAAAGTGACATATTTCAAGTTATATAGTATTATAACAACAAACAACCTTTTCAACAGAGTACTGCTTACAAATTTGTTAAATATCTCAAAGGACTTTTTATGAAAAGTTGAAAACAAAATTTACATCAAAATTTCCTTAAAATATTCAAAAAGTTTTTCGTTTAAAGCATTAGCCTAATTTACTCGCTCTCCTTAGCACAACTGATACTTTCTGTTGGAAATATTGCTGAAATTTTTCAGAAGCGCATACATTTTTAAAACCCATTAAATTAGGAAGCTGCTTGTCAGCTACAACGAGAACAACAACAATACAGAAGACGCATAACTGACAGCGACATTAATGTCAAGCATATTTCACTTAGTCGAACCACTTGAGCATTAGACACTAACTAATGCAATAAAAACAACAAACAAAACTAAAATCAGCGCTTTAAAATCCAGCTTGGATAGAAGCTTCGAACTACATATTATATATGTACTTGTATGTACATACATATATAGAAACAAAAAACGCACGCGAATACTAGCAAACCCCTTGCAGTTCGCTGGTTTCTTCTGAAGACACGGTGAAAAATTGGTGCGCAAACTGAGACACTTTAATAACATCATATACATACGAGTTGGCATGAAAGATGAGACCAGCTTAGAGATACATGCATGTATACTTATACCCTGCGAAAACTGTGAGAAGTTTTCATGGGCATCTTGAAAACATTTTTTCGCCAAGTCAAAGTTGTGGCATGTCATAAATGTTGGCAACGATGAAATGTGTAGAATATAGTATATACAAAAAAAAAGAAACAGAAATGTCTTTGACGAATATACGAGCTAAAATAAGGTGAAAGCATGAGCGGAAGAAATGAAAGCATGAAATACAAAAGCACGGTAAAAGCAATAACGAGAGTTGCAGAGAAGATGACATAACAGTAAGGAAGTTTGTTGCAGCGCGTGTAATTTACCATGGCGGAAAGGAAAGTATCATAAATCCCTATCTTATTACGCCTAGAAGTACAATTGCATCATAGTTGGGAAAACGAGGGCATTGCAAAAGCGCAATTGAAAAAGAAAGAGAGAATGGGGTTAGCTCAGTCGTACTCGAACTTCTTATATGCAAAGGTTATAATACATAGTAACTTACCGATTCAACTCTGTTTGAATGAAAATGGAGAAACAGCAATTTTTCGATTTGGACCAGAGTTATTTTTTAACCAAAAGCTGGCTTCGAAGTTAGGGCTGTAAATAAAATCGGTCTAAATAGATTTTACGATACTTCGCCTTAGAAATTTACATTAACAGCAAGCCGTCACCGGGCACTCTCACAGCACCGACAATATTTCTTCCCAAAGAAAGCTTTTTTCATAATCGAACAGCCGCTTGGAGGCGCTATAAATTTGTAGAATATGTATTTTGGATTTACTCATTTCTAGGCATAAAATAATTCAGGCTGCGGAGCTGAATAGAGACGGTACAATCTTCAACAAGAGTGTACAACTGCTGGCGTATGCCTTTAACATCGATATCATTGATTATTAAACCGCGCCGATAGTTCTACTTTCTTCATACGATAAGGATAAGAATAAGGATAAGGATAAGGATAAGGATAAGAATAAGGATAAAGATAAGGAAATGAATAAGGATGAGGATAAGGATAAGAATAAGGATAAGGATAAGGATAAGGATAAGAAAGCGAAGCAAATGGATCTGGTAGTGAAGGAGGGCGAAACACCAAACAAACATCAAACAAACAGTCGTCGCATTCGCTACTTGGCTCCCACGCCCCGGTTGACAGTTATAATTTCGAAGCCGTAGATAATTCCCACTATCTTGGAACCAGCGTTAACACCAAAATCAACGTCAGCTCCGAAATCCATAGCAAAAACACTCTTGCCAACAGGTGCTACTGAGTAAGCAATTGACGAATAAAGACCTGTCGAACAATGGTGCGGAGGCTTGGACGATGACAACAACTGATCAGTCGACGTTGACGAGTTTTCGAGAGAAAGGTTCTGCGAAAGATTTATGGTCTTTTGCGCATTTGCAACAGCTATTCTAGTTAGGTCTTGTCCAAATGTATGAAAACACTCCAGCTCTGAGATTATTCGACGAAAACTGCGGAAGAAAAGGCCAAGTGGAAAGGGACCTGGCTACACTTGGAATCTCCAATTGGCGCCAAACAGCAAAAATGAGAACGACTGGCGCGTTGTTGCAAACTTTTTGTTGTTGTAAACTCGGCTATCACTTAACTTTTTCTTCCTGTCTTCGATACAAGAATGTCTTATATAGAAGCAGGGTTGAGGTAGAACATAACGAAGGAGAGGAGTTGGAGTATATTTTCTCTCTGTAGCTCTCTATAAACTTCTGTTCTGAAGGAAGTGTTCATTGAACAAACACAAATCATCATAAAGTTTTCTTTTGATAACTATTTTAAACTTACGCTATTATATAAAGCAGCTAAGGGTTTGTTTTACCAGAGTCTGCTACGCATTTTAGCCAAACAAGATAAATCCAGATTGAGAGATCGCAAACACCTAAATTTGTTAGATTTATTAAAAGATCCTTTAATTTAAGATATGCAACATACTCCAGTAGAAAAATTGTGCTCTGGTATAAAAAGGTGGCGCTTAAATTTAGCTGTTGCCGGGTAACGCGGAGTCGATAATAGGAAAGCGGATACCGGGTGAGGGCGTATTGTCACGCACACACAGAGGCATATAAAAGTCTTTATATTTCCCAAACTACTTTATGTGATTGCGGGTGCACAGGTAGTCATATAAGGGCGTTAAGAGACACGCTTTCATCGGTTTGGCGTTAATGTGATGAAATGCGTTAAACTGGCTGGCAAGCAGTTGTTGAGGAACTTCTTGCAGCAAACATTGTTAGGACGGATGTCACTGAATGTGTGTTGTATGCGGGGATACAATGGAAACGTAAACCCAGTTCAATACTTAAGCGAATATAATGTCTTAAGCAAATATAATTCTCCTCAAACAAAACAAAAAAAAAAACATGTTTTCGCACAACAAGTAAAGTAAGGCGTGCAAAAGTCCCCCGTCTGAACAAGTTTAGCAGTAACTCAAAGGCGTCGAAGCAGCACGGCCTAAATACCTAACTTGCTTGTAGACGCTACAATATTACTTTGATTAATATTATCCTCGTTGATGAGCGTTAGCGTAAGTGTGAAATATTGATAAAGATGCCGTCAGAGTTGGCTGAGCTTGCCACAACTTACGAGCGATGAGCGATGGCTGTTGCGAATACACACCAATTCTTTGCGCACCTCGCTACATGTGCTCGCAACGAAAAACTGTTAGCAATTTAAAAGTGATCAGATAAATCATATAATTAATCAAACTCATAAATATGTATGCACTGATGTAAGTAGCAAGAGATACATAATGCGTAAAGGTGGCAGATATTCCGATGTCAAGGTTTTCGGGGAAGCATTGAGGAGGAAGAAATTAGTGCGTGGTGCTAATGATTCTTTCAGCAACCAAAAAGCATTTCCCACTCAAATTCCCACAAAAACAAAACACAAACATGCAAACATACATAGAAACATCCTCCCACAGCGCTGATATCCTTAATCGTAGCAATTTCCTTTTATAAATTATACTAATTTATTAAATTTCAATACAATCGTATTTGCTCGACTTGAGAGTGGAGAAAGCGTACCCTCAATGTATACACACACACATACCCGCATATTTACGTACAAGCTGATACCATGAAATATTTATGGTGTGCTGTCAATGAGTGAGCGTATCACCATAAAGTGAAGTGTGGATGCCTGCGTGTCCTTCGTCGAGGTGTCAGCTTTGTGGGTGGTGTTTACCCAAAATGAAATTCAATACCACATCTAAATCAAAATTATTCAAACACCAGATCAAATTATGTGGCACGCCTACGCATACGCGAGGCAAACAGCACGAACAGTGCTTGCGCTAGTTGTCTGTCTGTCTGTGACTCGGTGGTTGGCTGCCAGTACTGTTAGTACTGTTGCTCTTGCGGTTGATTTGTGGGCAAACGTTATGCAGTAATCCCGTTTGATGCTCGCCTACGGAAATTTAAACTGTGAAAATAAAGTAAGCAGCTTTTTTGGCGGCATTATAAAGTATCCTCTTTAATACCTAATAAAAATAAATAAATAGGCAATAAAAACAAGCGCATCAAAAGAACGTAAGTTGCATTAAAATAAATGTAGGTAGAAAGACACTTCTTTTTTCGTTTATTGAAAAACATCAATTCTTTTTTTATATGGCTTAAGAGATCATAAATTGATGCTTGCGTAATGTTTTTTACCTTCTCTTTCGACTAATTTTAAAATTGAGATTGTGTGGAAATGATGTTGGTGCAGGAAGCGCTTTTTGGATGTGTGTTGACACTTATCATCTAACAATAAGGCTACTAAACTCAAACAACCAATATGTAGTTATTTTAAGGAAAAACACACTCTCTTAGTGTCGCTTACACTCACTTATCATCTTAGTTCCAATACACCTACAAAGATTGTTGACCATTGATCCCTGCATTCCTTTAGTTCATCAGTTAGGATTCATCGATAATTATTCGTTTTCCGTCAATTCCAAAGGAGGATGAAACAATTTTTCAGTGAAAACTTGATCTCATGCTGCTTAGTAATGAATTTAATACCTTTCCTAAACAAAAAGCTGTTGGTAGACTCCACCGTTTCGCATCGTTCACGACAACCGCAGACCACACACAACGGTTGCGAGTCCTCAGAATCTCTAGGCGCTTGGTTGGGGGCTTCTTATGCATCCATCTTATAATCTGGACTTAGTGCTATGTGATTATCTGTTTCTGACTAATACGATTTTTTTATTTTATTGGTGAAAAATTTGCTACAAAAAAAGCTTGTGAAAATGGACTGTCTCAGTGCTTTGCCACTAGGTAAGGATTTCTATGACAGTGACATTATGAAACCGCCTTCATTTTGGCAGCAAGTTATCGTAAAAAATGATTCACTTTTGATCTAACCCCGATCATTTTCACTATACTAAATACAAGCTTTAAAAAGGGCTAAAGGGCGCAAAAGGTTAAAAAGTGATCTATTTCGAGCCTCCCTATTTCTTTTAAGAAAAAACACAGAAACTTCAAACTTAATGGGGAATTTTTATTATCATGCGTAAAAGCATTTTTTGACATTTATTTTTTGAAGTATTACTCTTTCAAATGTTGGCCGCGTCTATGTCTCAGTTGGTCCATCCATTGAGTGGAATTTTCAATGAACCGTTCGAGCATTTCGACTGGTAATTGACGAATGACAGGTGAGAAGTTTTGCTCCAAGGCCTGAATCGAAGGGAAATTGAGATCGCCGACATCGCGAGCTTCAATTTCAGGTATAAAATAGTCGATTATCTTGGCGCGATAGCGCTCGCTGTTGCTGGTTACGTTCTCACCGGCATCATTTTTGAAGAAATATGGACTAATGATACCACCGGTCCATAAACCACACCAAACTGGATGAAATTTCAGCTCTTGACTCTCTTCAGAAATGAGCTCCATCACTGAACAAAATTTGGCTGTAAAACGTCGGATCTTCTTGGTACTTTTCAAGAGCCCTTAGAACGAAGCGATGTCACTTGGGAAGATGGAGGGGTTTTAGTTCTTGTACCAGCTGTATTTCGTACGCTTTCAATTTAAGATATCGATGCAAAATGCGCCAAGTCATTTCATACGTCAGTCCGAGTTGCTGCGAACGACGCCGAATCGACTTTCCACGGTCTTCTTGTACACTCTTAGCTACTGCTTCACTGCGTGTTGGACATGGTCTATTCGGTCGAGTATTGTACAATAATAAATACATGTACTGGATCTCAAGATAGGTGGTGTTGAGAATGGAACGCTCATTACAAATAGTGGGTTTCGTTGGTCGCGTGATATTGCGAAAAGTTTGTCGGTATAGAAGGGTCACTCTCGATTCTCACGGCAACACGAGCTCGTCGTCTGCAATGGGTGAGGGTTTGACTCCAACTAAGTCATTCACTGGAAGGGAGTCGCTGAAGGTGTTTACGATCAGTGCATGTCTGAAGCTTGTTGCGTTCGAAGTATTGTCTTATGTGGTCGACGTAGTTAAGGTAGTACCTCTTGATGTTCCTAGGAATGGTTCCTCTTTAAACAGGCGACTACAGGCATAGTTTCTACGAAAACACCAGCAGAACTGTTTGATGCTACTTACCTGGAAGCATACGGACCTTATTGTGTAGAGCTGCTCTTAGTTCTTGGTTTTATTTCTTGACTCAGACAGTATCCAGTAGCTTTTTTAGCTTATATAATGCAAGGTTGATGACGTTTTAATAAAAGCATATGTTATTCGAAGTATTCTACGGAGGATGCCGAGAATTATAACTAATTTTTACTGAGCTTTTTATTGTCTTCAGTAAGAAGAGTCTAGTTCTACGCGCTATTTTTCAGTTTCTTTCATCAGACGGCTCATCAACTAGTTAAATAATTACCTCAATAGATCTCTACATCTTCCTTCGTCTGAGCATTAAATTGTGTCATTATTCATCTTGTTTCTTTTCTTTTTTACTAATTTTAAATCCTCATTCTACCACAAAGTCTGCATTTATTTTGGTGCCTCTTTATTTAAGTTAAATAACTACAAAAAGCTTAAAGAGTGCGCTGAGTTGATCACATCAATTTGTAAATGACAATCATTTTTAAACGGTGACGAATGTGGTGGGAGTAAGCATTTACCCACATTGCTGCGACGATTAAGTGCCGAGTACGATGTGGGAAAATCATACTGCTCTGCTAATGATTTAATCGATATCTGGATGGTGGTAGACTAGCTTTCTATGCGCCCACCAGCAAACGTGATGCCAACAACGACGAGTACCAGCAACAGTCTGCCACCGAATCGAATACTCCCTCCATCCTGCAAGCAAATCCAAAGAGCAAACAAGCCGTCGGTATGTGTGTGTGCACGTAGCTGTGGATAAGAAAATTTGTATCGGCAGGCAAAAAGCGAAAAAGGAAAAATCCAACCATTCCAAACTCAACGCAATGCTTTACAACGAGGCACTCTGCTAGAAGTACGCTGGGTTTTCAGCTGCCATTCAGAGCACATTTCATTAGCGTTGACTGTGCTGTGGCGGAAAAACACTGCCATCGCACACCGCAACTGAACAACACTGAAGTGAACTCGTGAAGAGCACTTTTTAATGCTTAATTATGAGTATTCGCTGAAAAGCTGCTGCTGCTTCTGGCTTTGGCTGATGGCCGCTCACTCATCCCCGACTCGCTGCGCTCAATTTACATCAATGGCTGCCGCGAATAGGCAATACATACTAGTTGACTGGCAGGCATCGGAGAAAGCGTTGAGTCCTAGTACTGGCTAACCAATTTGCTCGTCAACTTTTTCGCTTTTAATTGACTGGAACTGCTTGTTGCATACGCGCCTGCTATTGGGTTTTGTTTCGCAAAAGTTTTTTTGAGCCAACCGTTGTTTTTTTGTTTGTATGTTTATTGATGTTATGTAACTGCTTGTTGTTTTATGCTTGCCCGTGCATTGTTGTTGCTATCGCCATCAGCTAATCTGTTGCGACATCAATAGGTTTTTATTGCAGAACGCTGCACTTGCACACTGGCGCTTGTCGATTGGCTTGTTTTGTTGTGTTTTTTGCTGCAGCACTTCCGTTACAGTGATTGCAACGGATACATTTGTCATTCGCTTCTGGTTTCCTTTGTGCGCCCGACATTGTGAAACAGGCGGGCGCCGCGTATCTGCTATTGACATTAGAGACTTTGCTCGATTGCACGGCTTTGACCGGAAGACAATAATTAGTGTGGTAATGATGCGCCCGTGGTGAATATGTGTGATGCCGACCGGAAATTGATCTACGGAGATTTGTTTAAGGTCGTTTCATATATTGTATTTGAGTATGATTTAATATATTGAGGTAAATTGCAGGCGGGTGCTTAGTCCTGTAGATTTGAAAATGTTTTGTATATTTGAGGTGTTTTATGGATTTTTATTTTTTCGGGTGATAACCCCTCCCACTTCTCATGTAGCAATTCCGTTATAAACTGCTAAAAAGCGCTGTAAATCTATAGATAAATACTCCACAGACATTGAATTTTACACCTGAACTTTCCTTACTTGCTATATTCTCAATTCCTACATATCCGTTATTATTTGTGAGAAGTTCGTTTCAATATTTTTATTGATGCTTCATTTGTTCTGTTTTAAATTGAAATAATCTTTTCGGATTTAATTTTTTTGTATGCCTGATCATAGTCCAATGAGATTAACTACATTACTTACCTCCCTGTATCACATGTTCACAGTTTTGTCACGATAATCCAATTTTTACTCAAATCATTGAAAAATGAACGGCGGGACAGTCAGATAATGGGAAATCAATTCCTCATTTTATTATGGAAATTAACTGTTAAAATTACTCTGTATTTGTTTCGACTAATTTTACAAACAATTGAATAATTCAGTGTATTTTGTTGCTTTAGAGCGTATGAAAATAAGATTTGATTTCTAAAAAAGTTTCACTCATCATTAAATAATCTTCATAAAAGCCTCCAGCAATCATAACTCGTTCCATTTTCCATTTTTCACGAATTCATGCATTTGTGCACTAATTTTTCTTTTATGAAGCATCAAGAGGAATGAAGTTACACCTCATCATTAGTTTCCGTTATTTATTGGCAGAATGAGGTAACTACTAGGCGACTGATATCTTCTACGGTATAAATCGATTACAGCAATCTGTACCGAGCAAATGTCAATTAGATTTCCACTAGTGGTATGAACTCAATTAACTTATTCGCAGAACTTGGTATATTGGATTTTATACGAAATTATCGCGATTTTACGAGTTTGTCTACAAATTTCAATAATAACAGATGATTTGAAAATATGAACATTTGCTTTAGATGAGCTTACTATTTTATCCACAACACCATTCCCATATATAAAATTATCAGATAAAAGGTATTCTTTAAGAGAATTTCAAATATACTACAAAAGTAGCTATAATATTACTCTTCAAAGTAAATGCCTTTGACATTTTCTCCTTGATTCGTGAACTTAGTTTTTTTCTGGCTTAACAGAACCATAATTTGTGCGGCTGCGAAATCAATATTACCTACAGTTACCTGTAAGAGGTCCGCTGACTGAACAGCTCAGTTTGTCAGCCTGAAATTGAAATATACCTATAAACATAACTTGACCTAGCCTAACGAAGTGGGTCTAATGTCAGTATTCTGCATGAGACGATTGTCTCATGTCTCTAATAGTGACTATAGTAATTTAGTGATTTTGTTAGTCAGGAGTCTCATTTTGGTATTCTGGCAAATAGAGTATACTACTTTACAGTATACTACTATACTGTAACTGCCAGAATACCAAAATGAACCTCCTGACTAACAGAATCATTAAATTAAGATTGTGACAATTAGAGACATGAGACAATCGTCTCACGCAGAATACCGACATAAGTGAGACCCATCGTTACTTTTGGCACGAGAATCAACCCCATGACCTGACCTAACTTATGTAAGTCAAATAACTTACCTATTTTTGATATGATTCGAAAACCTATGATATGTAATTCAAGCAACCAGCATTGTCAGATATGAATACCAAACCTGATCAGTGTCTTTTTCAATCATTAAAAATAATAATTTCGGCCTGCTAAAGTACAAGTGGCATTAGATCTATCTAAATATAAGAGAGTCTGAAGAGTCTAGTCACTGGTAAGCTCATCGGCATTGCAGTTTCCGACGAGTGCACTGTGACCAGGGTTTAATGCGGAATGCTCTTGATGATATTGTTATTGAGGTTATGCACTCCTTGACGATTTTTGATGCTTAGTCAACGTGCTTAAATAAAGTATAACCGCTCTGCTCTGAGCTACGCTCTCTGTGAATGTAAATCTGTATTATACAGTATATTATATAGTACTTTCACTGCTATCTTGAGGGCAGCCACGTCCGGTTAAAAAACGGTCGAACGGTCTGAAGATAAAGTTGATAGAGAGCCCCCACCAGAAGATTCCACGTTCAACCTGCATTCTTAGCTTCGATTTATCCGTGAAAAGGCACACAAACCATCTTCTTCAGCGGTTTCTTCCCATCCACAAATCCTTCTCAGTGACAAGTTGAGTTGATGTAGCTATATCCGTCTAACTGTTCGACTGTTCATACAGGGTTCGGAAGGTAATAGGACTGAGTCGATTAAAAAAAATTTATTGAACCAATAACAATTCTTTAAAAACTTTCAAAATAGGGACCTCTTTTGTCGATGCAGTGCTGCCAGCGCGATTTCCAAGCGTTTATGGCGTCAAGTAAGGCATTCTCCGGAGTAGCCTTGAGAGCCGAGGTGCATGCTGCTGGGATCCCCTCTGTTGTCTCAAAATGCTTGCCTTTCATGGGCCTTTTTAGGAAAGGAAATAAAAAAATTCCGGAGGCCACATCTGGGCTGTAAGGCGGCTGCGGAATTGTTGGGATGCTGGCTTTGGTTAGGTAGCTGTTCACAAGAAAGGCGGTGTGAGCCGGGGCGTTGTCATGGTGCAACTTCGAATCGGCTTCGATGTCTTGTCGGACTCGATTGACCCTTTGTTTGAGGCTCTTGAGAACTTACACGTAAAATGTCGACGAATTGTCCAGGTGGAACAAATTCATGATGGAACATGCCTTTAATGTCAAAAAAGACAATGAACATCGTTTTCACTTTGGATTTGCTCTTACTTCCCTTTTTTAGGCGAGAAAGCGTCGGCGGGTGCCACTTGGAAGGTTGCCTCTTTGCTTCGGGATCATACTCAAAGATCCATGACTCGGAAAATTATTCAAAAATTAGGGGTCATTTTCACACATGTTCATAATATATTTTATTGCATGAAAACGGATATTTTCCAACAAGAAAATACACAACTAATATGTTTCTAATATGGCAGTTTGCAATTTGCACTTGCTTATGTATGTATATCCGTTTCTACATACCTATATCTTACATACGAATATGAGCTTAATCTATATTAAGGACCGCATTTCTGCACATTACCATAAATATTCGACCCTAAGGCCAAAGTATACTAGCCTCTCCATACATTGTAGACTGCATAATAGCAGCCTCTAAGTGCAGCAACAGCTGCCACATAACCTCCACTGCCCTAACCCCCGGAAAAGCGAATACATACATACTAAATACGCCTGCAGGTCGCATATTCATTGTGGTGGCGCTACATATTAAAATGCAACGAAGCAACAGGCAAATCGAGTGCCGGCACGGCGACTGAGCACAGACCACACAGGCGATCAATATGAGAACAACAATGCAGCTGGAATTCTTCAACCAAAAAGGACAAGGTGCTTGCTTGGTCATCTTTCCGGTTGCATGACTTTGCGTTAAGGATTAATCGATATGCAACAAAGTAGCTGTGAGTGGTCCTTCTTAGTATGCAAATGTGAGTGTGTGTGGCCTTTCCAGAGGAGCAACAATTTGTTCGGTTGGAAATAATTTGATTACAGATTGTAGGTTGTTGGGCCAATTGCTTTAGCTTCTGCGCGTCTTTTTGTGCTCTCAACATTTCACTGGCAGTTATTGACTTCCTTATGTGCATGTGTGTGTGTATTCCGTCTGCCTTGCTACTCAAATTATAATTTATTATCTATGTATAAGTGTTTGTGTGTATGTATGCACTCATATTGTTTGCCACAAATTTCTACTGCACACACGTGCATCTCTTTTTCTCCAGTTGCTTTGAAAATGTCCGGATGTTGTGACCAATTTTGTTAATATCTATTTTTGTTATTTTTCATTTTCTTGGCTTATTTTGTTTTTATCATTTTAAATCTCTGTCGAACTCAGCTCGTATATTTGCATTTTTAATTGAATTATTTTATTTTATTTTTGGTTGCGACAGTGCAAAGTTTACAGTCAATTTAACTGTGTGTGTGTGTTTTTGACACCTACTTTAAAGTGGATTAAGTTCAAAGTGGTAAATTTCCAGTTAATTGCTTGAATAAATAATTTGGTATTTTTTCCTAAATTACTACTATTAAATAAATTAGATTTTCGTCCTTAGCCTCAGGCTTATTTGTGTAGGTAGTAATCTTTGCTTTGAGTTTTGAGGTTGCTTTAAATCCTTTATTGCCTGAAATATTAATCTGCATCAAGCGTATTATTGCAAATTTCTTATAAATTCTTTAACTTTTGACAAAGTAAATCGATTTTAGTTAAAATGTACAAAACTATGCAAAGGGTGATCCATTGCGAAGTCTCTTCCTTTTTTAAAGAAAAAAACACAGAAACTTTTACTTTAATCAGGAATGTGTATTATCATTCGAAAGAACATTCTTTGGCATTTATGTTTTGAAGATTATCTCTTTCAATTGTTGGCTGCGGCAACGTCTCAGATGGTCCATCCATTGAGTTCAATTTTCGATAACTCGTTGGAGCATTTCGACTAATACCTGGTGAATGACACGGGTGATATTTTGCCCCAAGGACGAAATCGAAGCGAAATTATCCGCATAGACTTTAGATCTTACATATTTCTTCAGGAAACACACGATGTTCTTGGCCAATCGACCGGCGAAAAACATGATATTATCTGCTCACCGAAGAGTTCCCTCAATAAATCCAATGATTGATGTGATGTGTGGAAATTGTCGCCGCCTTGTTGAAACCAACTGTCACCGAGATCACGAGTTTCTGTTTCAGGCATCAAATAGTGGGTTATGCGTGATACCGGTCCCCCACTGACGGTTACGTACCCACCGGCATCAGTCTTGAAGAAATCTGGGCCGATAATGACACCGACTCACAAACCACAAACCGTTTTTTTGTTGCTCTTCGACTCAAATGTGACATTTTGGCTTGTTTAAATACCCATTGAGCCAGAAATAGGACTCATCGTTAAACAAAATTTGGCACGAAAACGTTAGAACTTACTGGAACTTTTCAAGAGTCCAAAGGGTGAAACTCTGTCGCTTGAGAGGATGGAGAGGCTATAGTTCTTGCACAAGCCAAGTCTTTATATAAGTCAGTCCGAGTAGATGCAAACCGCGCGAATCGACTACTCACGGTCTTGGTGTACACTCTCAGTTACAGCTGCTATATTTTCTTCACTGCGTGCTGGACGTGATCTATTCGGTCGAATATTATCCAATAATAAATGCTGCGTCTCAAGATGGCTAATGATATTGCGATGAAATGCCAAACAATACTGGACAAAAATAACATGACAGGACGCATATTGGCTGCGTCCGAATGTCTAAATGCGAACTAGTTCCTCAACTTTTGAGATATCGATCGGAAATTTAAAATTGAAACAGAAGCGGGCTTCTCCTGCCACACGCAGAAGGTAATTTTAAACTGAGCAATTAGAATTCCGACTTTCAGGTAGATTTTGTCGGCATAACAGAATATGCCAAATGGACTTCTGCTCTAATCACCAAAAACTTTTAAGGGACTGCTAAGCGACAATTATAGCTATCCGTAGCGCCAATACTAAATCTCACTACGTTAAGTTATACAAGTAATTGCTAGGCTGGTAATAGATAACTCGGTAAATAACATCTAGTCATATAAGCTCGGATGCACGCAGGAACACAATTTTCCTAAAATACCCTAGACCATTGAGCTTCTTTAAGGATTGTTTGAAGCAAGAGACTTTTTTGGAATACTAGCCTAGCAACACAGAGCATACCAAAAAGTTACTTTGGGTTAGTGTTGATGGTGGCTAAAAAAAAGGTTCCATTTCTAGGCAAATAGGAACTTAATAATATTGTGGGGATTATCACAGCGCACCTACCCTTTAGATCACGCCTTTGGTAATTTTGTAAAGTGGATTCAGAGGAATGCAGAGTATGCACAGAGGATGATGATACACTGTAACATTATCTTTGCGACTGAGACGAGATGTCTTCCACCGATCTCAATGCCACAAATCATATGAATTTTTTACCAAAATCCACAGAGTTGCTGGATAAGGTTCAACTGGCTACCACTGTAGAACACATAGGGCCTAATGATGGCCTAAATGCGGCCTTCTGCGGTTTGGCGATCTTGCGCCTATCTTTTCAATCAATCCACTAAGCGACCAGTATAGGGTGTTATACTTCGGTGTAGCCGAAGTTAGCATTTACCCTTGCTTTCATTTAACTACTGTTTGTTCTTTTTTCAAAAGTAAATTAAAATATTAGCTATTACTTCGAGATATCAAGAAAAAATTACTATTTAGATATCGAAAGTTCATTTGAAAGTGGTTGCATACAAAAAATATTTTCAAAAAACAAATTCAAAAATTATGCCATTGCAGCAATTCACATATTAAATGTATATGTGCTACATATGGAAATTGAAAAATTTTCCGACTAAATTTGTTACAATTCTATTCATAGGTCTGAGAATTCAATTATTTTCTAATTAAACTTTTGCAAAAAAAAAAATTGTAAATTTCAACACCTAAAGGGCTTGATAAAGGAGCACACAGAGCTACGAGCTGATTGAAGAAAATTCCAAAAATTCAGAGGAGAATAATTTAGATTTGCTCCGCTTCCACTTTGCTTGACATTTCATTTCAAGCTGTTATTACGATATGGTTGCGAAACAATTTAAAGTTTCATCCAAATAGTATGACAGTATGTGTGTGAAGGCTTCACTTGCATCACAGCATTTCCAAAATTCTTAAAATTTTCCACCGACGCCTCGTGTGTTAAATTTTCCAACAGCAATTTCTATACAACTTTGTCGAACATACGTTTGTGTACGTGTGTTTATGTGATTCACGTATGAAGGCGGCAAAGTATTATTTGGAGGAAAGCGGCACAATGCCTTTTAAATCACATTTTAAGTGTTTCCAACTGAATTGCTGTCGGTGATGTCTTCTTCACGCTGTGACTAAGCAGTTTATTCAAACAATGCGGTAAAAGGGGTAATGCGTGAGTACAAAAGTGTAGACGCATGTGGACGCATAAAGAAACGGTGACTGTGATTGAGGTTGAGGTTGCATAATGTGTTGTGTATGCGAAAAAGTGAAACAATTCACATATTCGAATGAAAGGACTTGCCTTATGCTGGAGACCTTTCTTTGTGCCAAGGATTTTCAAAGAAATTATAAGCATGTATAGCGTGGTTTGGATGAGAAAAAATAGGAATTTTTATATAAGTAAAATAAATAAACGTATAAATTAAACACATAGACACCAAAACACTAAAGTTTAAAGATTAAAGCAAACTTTTTTTTTTAAATGCGCCCATTAATGTAGGTAAAACACTCCTCATATAATTTAAAGAAAACACAAGAGCATCGCAAAATACAATATGTCGAAAGGAAATTTAATAGACGCAAAAGGAAATGGCATAATCTTATAACTGTGGCAAACACTCAGCAGCCTTAAACACTCAGCCATTAGCAGGCGAAGCAAAAATGTTCAGCATTGTTGGTAACTCATACGACATGTTGGCCCTTTTTCATACACCATCATGCTGCTTTGTTGTTTGTTCATATTGTTGCTTGTAGCATTTTTCTGCTATCTTTGTTGACTACCCGCTACTTGTGTGTGCGTGTATGTTAGCTTTGTTTTTCTTGCTTTTCTCGGCGTTGTTTTGTTTGCGGTCATGCTCGCAACGTCAACAAGCGTTAAACAATAGCTGTGACAGAGTTTGAAAACTGCTTACCACTTGTGACAAACTGAAATAGAAGGCCATCAATGTGTATTGTGCGTGGAAGTAGTCAAAGTTTCTTTTAAAAATGCCATACGACTTTTTTATTCTTCAAGTACTATGAGGGAAAGAGACAGGAGCATACTACAGGGAACGGAGAAGTTTCTCGTTTGACTTTTTACGGTCTGAGTTAGGAGAAGAGCATAAATGAAGTCCTTTTTGTGTCTTAGAGATTTCTGATTTTATGGCATTTGATTTTTCTTAAGAATTATTTTGTTCAATTGGTTATCGAGCGAAAGCAGTATTATCTCTCATCTGGGTAATACATTATAACGAGTGATTTTTGAAGATGTTTTCAAGAATTCAATTAACATCTCTTTGAGTGTTCTGTGCTCAAAAAATTAAAAATATTTGGGCTTTCCAAAGATTTATAAGGTAGTCGAAAAAGTCTTTTCCTGATGGAAGACGAAGTTCTTTCTGTTGATCATTTCTGACCGTTTTTTTCACTTGCTTGCTGCAATATTTTCAGTTGTTGGCAGTAAAATGTAGAAGCAATCATTCGACCAGGTAGGAGCGGCTCATAGTAGATGACTCCTTTCCAATCCCACCCAACACTCAGCATAACCTTTAGAGACGTCAATCTTGCCTTTGCGACCATTTTTTGAGCTTCACCACGCTTGGACCAGGATCTTTTTCGCACATTATTGTCGTATTTGATCAACTTTTCGTCTCCGTTCGCTTCGATTTCATTTCGTTTCAGCAAAGAATCGCAGATTTTAATTCGGTCCATTAAATTTTCACAGACAATTCTAGTGGTACGCTTCTTTTTCCAGCCAGTCTTTTTTAAATGATTCAAAACCGTTTGATGATGAATCTTAAGATCCTTAGCGTGGCTCCTTATGTGACGGTCTTAGTCAACCTTTTCCATAATTTCATCGACTTTTCAGCGATAGGTCAACCAGAGCGAGACGCATCTTTCACATCGAAATTTCCAGGAAGGAAGTGTGCGAACCATTGTTGTGCTACACGAACTAATTCAGCGTCGTCTACGTAAACTTCACAAATTTCATTGGTTGCATGTGTGGCATACCCACCAAGCCCAGCTATCTAGTAGTAGAAGACAAGAGGATATGGGAGCACCGATCCGCTCCCATTCTACTGATAGCGGTTTTAGGGTGGCTTTCCTTCCTGCTATTCCGTTGTGGCCTGGCATCCATTCCAGTCTTTTCACAAAGATACTCCACGTTATTGATAATGCGGTTTGACATTCTTTGACCAATCCTGAACGCACTGTTAGGATGGATGATCACTTCTCTGAAAGAGCCTGCTCTCCGGAGCAGTAAATCTACTGCTCCTTTGATGGCTGCAACATCGGCTTGGAAAACACGACAATAGCCAGAAAGTCTGAAGCTGGAGTTGATAGAGAGTTCCCCTCTCTTCCCCTTAAGTTTTAAGAAGCTTACTCTCTTCTCCAACGACTTCTTCCCACGTACAACTCCCTCGTTGGTATATGGGTAGAGAAGGAGCCGCCAGAGTTCGGGTTGGCGACTTCATGATACAAATGATTCGTTATGAAGTCAAAGTGTGTAAGGATTGCCAAGTGTTCAGCCACGTGTTCTTTTAGAAACACAGATTCTCTGAGTCTGATAGCAACTTTGGCGGCCAAACACCTTCGGACGATGTCCACGGGCACTATTTGCAAGATAGCTTTAGGTGTCCTGGTTTGAGTGGACCTTAGGGCGCCAGACATTATCCTCGAGTCTCTTTGCAAATGTATACTATGGTATCGTAGAGCCAGAGGACCACTTTTGGTTAAATATCCTACCTTTTAACAATGGCTCCACTGCAGCAGTATAAGGCAATTGATGTCTACTTTGCTCTCTCTTCGATATTTGGCTTCCAAAAAATTTTCTTATCCAGGAGCAGTCCTACGTATTTCATATAGGAGGGAAGGGATTAGTTTGAAGTATTTTTTTTCTTGTCCACAGCTAGGTTAAATGTCTTCACTTCCTCAGCGAGGTCTAAAATCATCTAAAACAAAATTTTAATTATAATATGTCTATCTCCTAGATATTCACCTTTGTGCCAGATGAGTATTATCTAGATATCCTCGCCTACTATGTGTTCGTATGTAAGCATAAATTTCCAACAATGTAACAGATGCTTACACCTATTGCCCCGCACAACCTCTTAAAGTGTCGAGACAAATGCATAGTTGCTGCATTGTTAAAATATAGGTCAACCAAGGCTAACTGCTTGTGTGTCTGGTTTTTGCTTTTATTACCTCTGCATGCGTGAGGCCGCGTACTAAGTAGTGCTTAGGTAGCATTGTGAGTTCCTGGTATTGTGAATATGAAATAAAGCTAACTTACATACGTAGGTATGTTTATCTACCAGGAAATTTTAGTGCTCTGTCATTCGCTCGCATGAATAGATTATAAAGCAACAGTTGAATGTTAAATATCACTTCCAGTGATCACTATTTAAATAGTATCAATGCACTAAGCAAAGACTTTGTCGAACAAAGTTCCGAAGCTCTTGGAGCTTGCTTCTTAGCCTTTGGAGATAGTGATGGACTCGAGAAGTCTGGTTGACAGACTTGAAAAGCTATATTTATTTCAAGAATTCCTGCATCAAAGCACAATAAATAAAATTGTTAAGTTATCTTATTCAATAAAGACAGCTCAAATTATATCATTAGCTCGAAGAAATCAAATTATGATTATACGTGATTTTGGCAAAAATACTCCTAAGGGTATACTACAGTTATCAGTGAAACTGTTTTGGTAAATATTGCCTACATTTCGGCGCATTCAAAGAAAACTATGATATATATGGAAAACTAGGGCGCAGAAGTGGCATAGGACTGATTGTAACGGTCCTTAAGTAAGATCTTAGAATGGCGTACAACTTCTTGCTTGGTTATCCCTTCCATTTGCTGAGGCTTCGGTAGAGGTTAATTTCTATTTATTAGGGGGATAAATGACATAGCCGTTAGTAAGAAAAAAGCAGAAAGGTGAATAATAAATAAATTTAAGGAAACATTGGTGGAACCAAAATTGAGTAGCGAGTCCTATTAAGAGTGTTGAGTGAAAAGCAAAATCATAGTAGAATGTGTAGCGCATTCAGGTCTTTTGGTGCGAACCCAGTAAGAACAAGATTCATACGAAAAAACCTTAACCAAAATATGTTGAGTTGATCCATAGAGTTGTTAAGATCCTCCGCTATTTTTTAATGACATTACGTTTCTTTAACATAGATAGTAGGATGACTAGCTGAGTGTTTTTCGAAGACAAAAAATTCGTTGTTAAATTTTTCCATTGTAAAAAAGACCAGACAAACTTTTATGTCAAACTATATCATAAACTCACTTTACCCTGACTATATAAAAAGAACGTTGTCTTCTTCCAACCCGCTCTATTCCACACTTCGTTTTTCAGTATAGTTTAACAGATGTTTAACATGCATACTTACATGTAAATGCACAGCAGAGTTGAAAATAACATGTCTGAGCATAGCATTGACAATCAAAACCAGGTATGTCTGTGTGTGTGTCTTGTCACTTGTCTTCTATTTTACTTGCGGCAAAAAACGTGTAAGTATTCACTTCACTTCACACACTTGCACACACATATACACGCAAGTATGCTTTTACAATGAATATTGCACTTATGTGCGAATGTATATGTAAGTATAGAGGAATGAATGCAAATATGTCGGCGTGTGCGAGCTCGTATGATTACCCGTGTAATTGTTTGTTTGTTGCTGTCAATTTACGATAAAGACACGAGTTACACAAAAGTTTACACACTTCATGCGCTTTTACATGTAAATGAAGCTGCTTTTGCGCAAACTTTTTCTTGACTGGTCGGCGTATATTGTGTTGTGTGGCGGGTGATACAGTGCGTATGAGTTATCTGGGTAATTTACACTTAACTTTTGTATTGTCAGCGCGTGTGGAAAGCGTGCATTCATAAAGAAAAAATACTACTTAAATAATTCTGACACTTTTACTGACTGCTGTTAATTGGAATGTAATGTGTCATATTTTTATGTGGAAACAGAGCAAGCAAAAAAAACTTTAACCTCGGCAGTAACGAAGCTATGATAGCTATGTGCTATAGTTGTTCCATGTGAACGATTTGTTTATAGATTTTAGCAATGCCTTAAGTAATAATCTGTGTTAAAATTTTGTGGTGATACTTTGTTAAAGAAAAAAGTTTTTCATACCAGGACTTGATTTTGATCGCTCAGCTTGTATGGCAGCTATATGCTATACTCATTCGACCTGAACGATTTCTTCGGAAATTAAAGCGTTGTCTTAGACATTAATTTATGCCGAATTTCATTAAGATTCTTTGTTAAATAAAAAATTTTTCCTTTCAAAAACTAGATTTTGATCGTTCAATTTGTATGGCAGCTATATGCTATATTGGTAATATTTGAACAAATTCTTCACAGATCGTAGCACCATTTGGAACAATAACTTATGTCAAATTTCGTGAAGATAACCTGTTAAATGCAAAAGTTTTCCATATAAGGACACGATTTTGATCGTTCAATTTGTATGACAGCTATATGCTATAGTGATCCGATATCAGCGTTACCCATACATGAGCAGCTTCTTGAGGAGAAAAGAACGTATACAAAGTTTTGAAGCGATATCTCAAAAACTGCAAGACTGATACGCTTATATACAACAGACAGATAGACATGGCTTCGAGGCATCTATTTTTGATATAACAAAGCTGGAATGGATTTTAATTAATTTTGATATTTTTTTAACTATAAATTACGTCCTAATCTCATTTAATAACTAAAATTAACCACAGATAAGCCAATACCATGCACAGAACTAAATAATTGGAGGTATAGTGCAACATTAAAACCAAAATAATTCACTTGAGATTTATCAAATATGGCCTTAACTTCAAATAAAAGTATGTGCGTTAATTTAAAAGAAGTTTTTAATTTACACAATTTAATCTGCTCATTTGTGTTTACTACAGTAACTGTATGGCTGTCTTAAATCCAGCGCTATAATGCTTAATTAAGCGTTAATCTCTACTGGAAAATATTGACTTTTAATTAAGCTTGTCATAAGCATCTCCAAGCTGCAGCAGCCGCTTATTTCTCTTTTTTATATACTCATACATATGCTTGTATGCAGAAAAGTGTGTCGCTGTGTTGTTCTTTTAAGCGCTTACTCGCTTATTCCACTTGAGTTCATTTAATTGCTGTGTTTCTGTAGGTGATCAAGCGCGGCTGTACAACAAGTTGCTCGTATTATCGAGGCGTCTGTAAATTGCCTACTTGTTTGCGCAAATTAAGGCTAATGAATGGAAAAGAAAACACAAAATGGTGTGAAAATGTAAATGTTAGCTGGTTAAATTTGTTTATACGTAATTTAAAGCGGCGCAGTTTAAAACGCTTTATAAGCGTGTTGATATGGATATACGAGTATGTGTGTGTAATATTTTTCATTGAAAAATTTAATTTATATTTTAAGAATTTATGCAATCAAAAACATGTAGCTTGGGAATAGAGATTAATTCTAAAGCATACCTTTGTGAATAACTGATTTGAGAGCTCGCGATTTGAACATTTAAATTTTATGAACCATATTACAGACTTATGCATTTTTTAATTTATGTACAGGTAAACATATGATACTTTATGGTTTTTAGTATATAATATATAAAAAACGTCGTCGCTTTTGGCAAACAACTGAGACAGCCAATTCTTACAAGATTGCCTTGAGGCGAATTTTTTACCAGAAAAATCATTGGAACAGGTAGTAATTACATTGTGTCAGATGCGGACTATAAGTTGGATGCATAAAAACCGCCTAAAATAATCTTCATGAGTTTTTGGCGAGTTGTATGGGACTTGGTATTAGAGTAGTGGTAAGAGAGTCTACAAATTATTTTTAAACTTTCACCGAAATTGACAGTTTGGTGCGGCTTTTAGTCTGGTGGAATCGTCGGTCCGCACTTCTTTCGAAATGAAGCGTGTGACACGGTTACAGTCAATGGAGTGCGATATAGATCGATGATAACCAATTTTGTATGTCCGCATAAAAGCTGATCCTGACAATAATAGGTTCCAATAAGACGGGACTAGGTGCCCCACAGCACGTATAACAACCGAATTATTATGAGAAATGTTTGCAGATTCGATTATTTAATGAAATTGTGACATTGAATGGGCATCTAGAAGTTGTGGTTAACCACCATCAGACTACTATTGTGAGGTTATACAATATGAAGTCATTGGTTTTTAGCAATAAATCAGACACTATTCAAGCTTTAGAAGTCAATACTAAAAGTGTTAATTAGTGGAAAAAGTACTCGAAAATTGGGTTCATCGGATTCGTTCCTGCAAAAGAAATCTCGAAAGCCATTTGAATGATGTTATATTCAGAATCTAATTGTATTGGTTTTATTTCTCACTAAAGATAAAATATTTGAATTTCTTTAACAATTAGTCTTTTTCAAAGAGTGAGTTGGGGAGAAAACGCTCTAAAATTTTTAACATTAAAAAGTATGATGCACTTAAAACGTTCATAAGATAGATACAAAAAAATATTTTAAGAATTTTAGAATTTTTGAAAAAATTAACTATCTTTTTAGTTCTCTGAGGGCATTAGAAAAATGTCTTCCATATGAGCACTTCCTCCGACCTTTTCCGTGGATGAAAGCAAGTAATAAAAATTAAACTAGAATATAAAAAACTCTCCAAAACACAGTGATATTTTAAAAGCATTCGATTTTCACTGTTGTTATTAGTAATTCTGTAATTTAGCTGTCGCATATGTATGTATTTATATTTGTTATTTGTATTGCTGCGCATATTCATGCCATTTTTTTTCAATTTCGTTGTGCCACCCAAAGCCAGCGCTGTCAGTTGAATATTGAAAAATGCATTATTCATTTACCCAAAATCGACGGCCATTTTTTCCTACTTTACTGCGTGCTCGATTTCATACGTACAATACATACGGATTACTTACACGTCATGGATGTGTCAATGTCATGTCAAAAAAGCTTGCTTCGGCTGCGCTTTGACGCGCCGAGGGGATCAGTTGTTTGTTTGTTGCCAAACATAATTTTTTCTACTGCTTAAAATGCTTTCAGTGAAACAGACTTGAAAAAAATGATTTTGTTCAAAAATTTGTTTCTTTTTTAAGTTTTTTTTTATTATTTGTGATTTTTTTATTTATTTTTTGGTTTTTTTCCGTCTTCTGATTTTTATTAAATTTTTTTTAATGATCGGGTTTTATTTAATATATACGCAGACATTCTTTAAATATTTAACTAAATAATTATTGCTGCTCGTTTATTAATTTTTTTCATAATTAATTTTTAACATATTTAATATTTAGTTCTTTCGATGAAAAATGCCGCCATTTAAAACGCTTTTGACATATGTTCATTGCAAAGCAAAACTATAATCCACTCACCGGTTTATAAATTAAATAATGCTCCAGCACGTGTATATGTATGTATAAGCCTTATAAGTTTCCAAGGATATACATGTATATATTCTTCTGTCACTTACCTAACCGCGATCATCGGTGTGTTCGCTTCATTGGAATGCAAACAACAGTAAAAGTGCGCTGCCACTTGAATATGTGAATGAGTGATTTGGTATTTCGGTCGAAGCTCTCGTTTGCCCGCCGCCAATATTTGTCCTGATTGTAGTCTCAGTGTCCTTCTAGTGAAAAGGAAATTTGACACGCTTCAATTTACTTGACTTTTCAGTGTGTTTTGTGTGGAAGTGAGAGCAGTTAGTTGTTTGTTGACGTTTAGCGGTAATTCTAAAACGTCAATTTCGTGCAAAAATGGTGGAGTTAAAACTAATTCGATTACAGGGAAGCGATATGGGAGTTTGATAACGAAATGTTATAAGCGTAAACGCTTATAGTCAATGATAGTATAATTTACTATTCCGCAATTACTGACATAGCTATTCTGGCCATATAAAGAGTGCGAATTCGGTGGAAGAGAGACTTCGTGGCGGAGTCCTGTCATTCACCTCGGTGGTTGAACGTCTAGCCATAATCCGCATTAAAGTAAGATTGCTCAAAATATCGTTGATTTGAACTTCTGCTCTCTGAGAACACTCATCAGTAACTCGGTATAAGGGAACTGTGAGACAGATCCTTACGTACAGCTCAAATGAAACCATCGGTTTTCGGAAAAAGCAAAAGAACAGCTGGCACGATGAGCGGTGCCGTGTCGCAACCCATGCGGACAAAGAAAGAGAGAGACCTAATAGAGTGAGTACGAAGAGCTTGACAAACTGGACGACAGCTGTAATCCCGGAAAATTTTACGGAAAACTTGGACAAAGAAGCGTAGGGAATGGGTCTGGTGGTGAACGGGGAACGAATGTCAGCCTGGAAATCCAACGAGGAATAACTCTTGCCAACAGATGTTACTTCGGACTGAGTAGGCAATTGAGAAGTAAAATCCTCTCTCGGTGAATAAAAGCCAAACTCTATAAGTCACTCATAATTCCCGTCCGACCATTATAAGGTGCTGAGACATGGACGATGACATCTTATGAGTTGACTTTAGGAGTTTTCGAGATAAAAGCGGAAGATTGGCATTGGTCGCATTCGATAGAACGATGAGATATATACTTCAATATTGAAATAGTTCCGTGAATTAAAAGACAGCAGCTACGCTGGCTTGGTTATGTCGTCCAAATGGATGAAAACGCCCCAGCTCTGAAACCATTCGACGCAGTACCCAACGAGGGAAGCAAAGGAAGAAAAAGACCTTCACTCCATTGGAGATGTTAGGTGGAGAAGAACCTGGCTACACTTGGTATCTCGAATTGGCGCCACTTTGCGAAAAGAAGAAACGATTGGCGCGCTGTTGTTAACTCGGCTAATACCACTTCACTTCATTTTATAAAACTTAAAGTTACACACCTTAAGGTGCACACTTAGAAATTATATGTTAGCAAAAATACATATATAAAAAGTCATATATACCATTCATAAATGCTTTCATTTGCACCTTTTTCATTCATCAAGGTATTGTACAAAATTTGAAAAGTATAACCGTTTAAAATTCGCTTTTCAGTTTTCGTAATTCTTGGAACAATCTTTCATTACAAAAGACTTAAAGTGTATGCAAAATAGAAGTCTAAAAATACACTAGATATTTCTTTTTGAGCAATCATCTATGTAGTTTACCCAATTATCTGTTAATGGTTTTGCATTCGCTACTTGTTATTCTATTAATGGCAGTCAATATTGCATGCCTAGCACGCGAGTATAACCAAGAACGCTACCCGCTTGCCACATTTTAAATCGCAATCATTGTTCTCTCGTTTTACTGGCCACTGGCCTTTATTGAATATTAATTTATTTGCAACAAATTACACTTATGCTCGAATGCAAACGCCACTGCATGCAAGCAAGCACATCGCTAGCGCTGACACGTGCCCGCTTACCGTGGCGTATGAGTAACATGCAGTGGCAGCTTTTGTTTGGCAAATGAGTTATTTACGTTTTAATTAAATTGAAGCTCATTGTTTTTAAAAATGCGGTGCACATTTATAGCGTAATTGAATTATAATGCATATGTATTTGTTTTGTTTGCGGAAAAATGGAATTATTAAAATACTGTTATTTTAAAGAGCTTTTGTTTAAAGCGCATATTTTTGCACTGAGTTGATACAAAGACTGTTACCAGCAATTATTCTCATATTCGAGCTCTTTTAATAATAAAATTTGTTGTATTTGACCCATTCTCTACTACTATTTTATATTTGTATTTATTTTATCATGCGTTCGAACTAATGTGGTCATAATGCTGACTTTTAAAGACAAAATCGTGAAATATTTCTCTTTGAGAAAGGTATACAGCTGGTTCTACGTATACATTAAATCAATCGCCGAGATTTTAAGTATTATAAACTTAGAAACAATTTGATTATCAAGCAACGTCTTTTCCTGAATAATGCTTTGGACATGATATTTAATAGCTAATTAAGTTTACCGAGGGTTCTTGGAACATATGTGCTCGCTGCCAGTGTCAGACGATATGCTTGATGCTAACGAATGCAAACCATCTATAACAAGATTTAGCCACTTTAAGAGCCAACGTCCTGCACGAAAAAGAGAGGTCTCTTTGCATGTAAACTTAAGTGGTAGGAAGCATCAATAAGAAAACACTTTGGATAGCTTGGCAGGAGCTTAGTGGCTATTCAGATCTGCCGCTCGTATCATCTTCTACAGCAATAGACTGAAGAAGTCGCACGATAGAGAATCACCTTGTCTGAAACCTTGTTTGGTATCGAACGGCTTGGAGAGGTCCTTCTCGAAACTGATGGAGCTTTTGGTAATGATCACGAAATCACTGTTTCTCAAAAAAATTTTGATTTTTGACCAAAATTTCGGCTTTAAATTTTTTATAAAAAAATATTTATCGCTCTTCGTTTAATACCTAAAAATTATATCTACGAAGCTAGAATTTTGACGGTTTAGTCATTTTCGAGTAAAGCTTTGAAAACACCATTTTGAAAAAACGTTAATAGTTTGGGATTGAACTTCCAAGCACTCTGAAACGCCTGTTCAAATTCGCGTTTAACTTCGAAAATATTCACCGCATCGATATATTATTGTTTGTGTGTATTCGTAAATATATGGGGTATTCCATACCTAATCGACCACTTTTGAACCCGACCCCTTTAGATTTTGCTGAAACTTATCCATCCTTTTCTAGCCTTTAAAAAACATTTTTGAGAATTTTTTCAAAATTTTTTGTCCAACTTCAAAAAAGTTATGAATTTTTCAAAAAAATGGCTTTTTTATTTTCAAATAGTCATAACTTTTGTAGAAATTGACTTTTGGGGACCTTGTTTTTTTTGATTTTTGTTTTTGAATGAACTTTTCGAAAAAATACACGAAAAAAACTTAACACGATCAATTATATAAAATAATCGGGTTTTCGTCATTTTTTGGAAGTTCGCCATTTTTTTTTCTCGAAACAAAAACTTCAATTAATTTGACAACTATCCCTGCTAATCCCGGAGTGGGCCGATTTTTTTTTAAATATTTTTTTTATTTATTTAAAAAAAAATTGTCAAATTTTCAAAAATGAAGAAAATTTTTTTGTCCGTAAACTTTATTTCTATCATATAAAAAATATATGTTATGGTTATGTTTTAGACAGTATGAAAAAACCGTATTCATAAATCGATACACACTAGCGTATAGTTTCTAGTATACTGACTATAGGTAAGTCTATAATTGTCCAACCCTAGTTTATCGACCTTACTAATGGTAAAAATTTGAATCTTGGTGATTATATTCGTAAATTAAGTCTATAAATTGAGAATATTATATCATAAAATTGTTAAATTATATGATAGAAATAAAGTTCACGGAAAAAAAATTTTTTTCATTTTTGAAAATTTGACAATTTTTTTTTAAATAAATAAAAAAATATTCGGCCCACTCCGGGATTAGCAGGGAAAGTTACACTTTTTCAAATATTTTAGAAAGACAGGGTAGAAGACTGATTGGTCTGTATGAAAACGGCTGCGTTAAATCTTTCCCAGGTTTATCTATCAAGATAATCTGCGATTTTTAGGATAGTATTCGAGATTAGAAATTGCATTGAAGAGCAAAGAGAGGACTTCAACAGCAATATTTGGTAACTCAATTAGCATTTTTGGAGTAATATTATTATGTCCCGGTGACTGTTTTGGGTTAATTTCTATTATTATTCTAATAATTTCAGAAGGTGAAGTCTTAAAAGACTCGAGTGACTCGTTAACTGTGTTGGGTAAGCTGGACAGCATAAAGTTGTTCTTTGGGCAATTAGGTTGAAATACCTTTTCTAGGTGATTTGCAAAACAATTAGCCTTTTCCTTGTCACCTCTATTTTTCTATTATTCTTCCTTATTTTAGCCAATTCGTTTTATAAGATGTTAGAGCCACTTTTGGATCAACGAATATAGGTTGCTCAACTATCTTTATTAGTACAGGAGAGTGATCGGAAGATAGGTCAATGCATGTATCAACTGTTATGTGCGATTTATCCATATTTTTAATTACAGAAAAATCAATTAAAGCTGGTATTTTGTTACGATCATTAGGCCAAGGAGATATTATGTCAAGGTTATGGCGCCTATTTATAATAGTGTGATATAGCTGTCGTCCTTTCGGATTAATTAGTCGTGAGCCCCAATACGTGTGTTTTGTATTGTAATCTCTAGAAATTTATGGCCTAGTGTTCCAAGAAAGTCATTAAATTGGATGCCTGTAATTTTAAACCAAGGTGGACAGTATATGGCCGTCAGGTTAAAGTCCCCGTAGCGAAGTGTTCCCATTTTTTTATTACTATTTTATTTCAAAATTATTTTGAGTGAGCATTTTATACATGAAATCCAATATGCTGCTTAATAGCGCTTCCATTTAGTTGACTGTAGGTGTATACGTTATATAAAACTACAATTTACAGAATCGGCGATTGGTTATTTGAATAAAGATTTTTTAATAGGTTAATTTTACAATGTAATATTTCGATAAGCACACTCAAAGCCGCCACTTATGCCATATTACAATTAAAAAATGTTTTTCCCATTTGTTTTTGCAGCGAATAACGGAAAAAGAACGTTCTTGCTACATAATTGCATTGATGTACAGCAATAAACGTAAATAAATTGAGGACTTCAATGTAGAACCATACAAACAAATTGCTGCAACCAACGAAGCGACGGCGACATAAAAAAAATACGAGCGCATTGTGCATGAGTGCCGGTGTGGGTGAGCGCCGCTGGTAAGCAACAGCTAGTGGCAACAATGAAGAAAAATATGTGGCATGCAATGGCAAATAATAACAATAGCGGTGAAGTAAGTGAATAAGGCCAGCATAAAAAATCGCATTAATAAAGTGGCAGCAAGCAAACAATAAAAAGTTGGCAAGCAGAGCAGCGCAGAGCAACGAAAAAGGCCAACTAAATAAATTGTGTCGCATGCGAAGTGCTAACAACAACAACAACAACAACAAGTGCGGAGTGAAGTGCCGAGTGTAGTGCAGTGAAGTGCGTTGAAACTTGAGTGTTTTGTTTTTGTTTTTGTATTTTCTTTTCCACACGAGCATAATATTATGTCAAGCGGTCGCAGCGCACGCCTGCCACCCACGCCCAGCGCTGCTGCCAACACAGCCGCGAACAAGCCACGAGGCGTACACAACGCACTGCCCGAACCGAATAGCAACAATGTGCTGCCGCCCAGCGCTTACGCTCACATGAAGAGCAACAACAGCAATAGCAATAATGGCATCGGCGGCATTGGTATGGGGGGCGGTGGCAGCGGCGGCACCGGCCTTGGTGGCATGTCCATGTTGGGCGGCATGAATATGACGGGCTATACGAATTTTTGCGCCGGCATGGGCATGAATAGTAGTGCGGGCGTAGGTGGTGTTGGTTTGATTGGTGTCGGCGCTAATGTTGGTGGTGTTGGTGTTGGCGTTGGTGGTGGTGGTGGTGGTGTTGGCAGCATTACAACCATCGATGCCGCCACTGAAGGCATACCCAGCGAAACAATCGATGCGCTCGGGCCCGAGTTGGCGGTGGCCACGTCGCAAGTGCTGGAGAATTTGTCGGAGGCGGAACGCAAAATGATAATCGAAGTTTTGAATCGGGATGAGAATGTGCGGCAGCGCGATGCCACGCGTATAATGTGAGTACACAACCAAAAACAAAAAAAAAAAAAATATAAGAAAAGAACAGCAAAGTGCTGCACTTTATTGTTATTATTACTATTATTATTATTGCTCGCGTAAAGTATTTGTTACTATGTTCTGCTGACTATCGCAGTAGTTCAAGTGTTGCGTATACGACACGGTGTACGTGTTTAAAACTTGTTTATTGCGCTGCTTATGGTTTACGGATGGCAGAATCAGCGAAAAAGTATGCTTCGCTGATAGTGTTTATTGTGCATTTAGTTATTCGTCGATTCGTAAAAGGCTTATGAAATGCATTATTTCAATTGTTTTTTAAATATAGGTATAACTTATGCTCACTCTGCTGTCTCCAGATAAAGAATTATGTCATTAGCAAAATTTTTTATGATTTCTAGCTATCAAGACTACGCTCTCTGAAGATAATTCTATCGGTCCAAATTTTCTCCATTGCTTTCTAGCGTAGCTAGTTTAATCTTGCAAATAACTCACAGTCCTATTGCAATTCGAAGCTTATATGGGCTTCCCATTGGTTAAGCTGATTTGATGGTACGAGTACTGCTTTTTATATATCCGGATTATAGTACAAAAATATGTATTAGTCATCGAAAATTTCTTTATTATTTTTGAAATATTTTCCATTAAGATCTGTACACACATGCGTTTGAATTAATTCTTGACTTACCTTTGCTACTCTGATTGAGGTTTTCCAAAAAAATTGCATTCTGAATGTATTAATCTTCTCTTCTGCTATCGCAAAACGTTGACCTCTTCGTTTACTTTTTACATACTGGAATAAAAAGCAGTCATTCGGTGCCAAATCAGGACTATAGAGTAGGGGATGGTTCATCAAATCCACGATTCATCAGCTTTCACTATGTCAGAGATATGTTTTAAAACACAGCTATCGCTTTTTTAACATTTCCCTCGATCAATCGACAGCAGAATTTTTTCAGAGATTAACATATTATCTGATTTCCAAAGTGAAACATTTTTTCACAGTCATATGATCATGCAATATTGTATGTACGCTGGCCACACTAATAACTATAGTTGGCGCAATCTCTCTATAAGTGGTTGTTGTTGTAGCGGCAGAAAACATTCCTCAAGTAATATCGAGGCATGTTGCCGAGTTGATAGTCCTTTTCCGGCTAAAAGTCCGGGTCCGTTCCGATTGCTTCGATCCGATTGTCGTAAAATGGCACCTCACATGAAGATATTGCTATATCAGTTTGTGCACTGCATCAATACAGGTGATTCCCGGCACAGCAACAGATTTTGGACGATCTTTGGTGACGGAGCTGCACCTCCAAAAATGTATCAAGTTCATCGATGCACTGCTGCTGAGTTAATCCAGGTCGAAAGTTGTAACAAATAATCGTGTTTGTGATTTCATTTCATTTTTTGACCGAGATGAATATTTTGAGTTACTGTAAACAACACAAATAGCGCTTGAATATGTATAACTGAAAACATATCAAACTTTACGTTAAAGTTACCGATTTATACAATTAGTTTTCTCAAATAAAATTATTTCGAGGCTAAGTGATGAGCTTGGGAAGGTCGAGCGTATTCAGTTCTTACGCAAGTTGTATTTTGTATGCTTTCAATTTAAGATCTCTACCTAAAATGTGCCAAGTCGTTCCATACGTCAGTCCGAGTTGCTGCAAACGGCGCAGAATCGACTCTCCACGGTCTCGTGTACACTCTCAATTACGGCTGCTATATTTTCTTCACGTCGTGCTGTCCGTGGTCTATTCGGTCGAATATTATCAAATAATTAATGCTGGGTCTCAAAATGGATGATAGTTTTAAGAATAGTTAGTATGCACAGTAGGCCGCTCAGTAGTAGACAGTATGTTGACCATAAGTTGAGCGAACCGCTCGAAACACATTCTTTACAGAACAGGAATTTTCATACTAAAATTGAACGATTTGTAAACGTTGTTCAAGCGTGTCTTTCCATAATGAAAAACAATACTGAACAAAAATAACATGACAGTTTGAAAAGACTCGTGCGTGATCCGTTAATAAAATGCTATTGAAAGAAGTGCTGCTACTTGGATCACCCATTACAAGATTGATGAGATTTAAAATACTATCATTAAGTGTTTCAAATATTAAATGTAAAGAAAACCAAAAACAAAAAAAAAACAGTTTACTAAAACTTTTCTTTAGGTCATAGTAATATTATGGGTGTAGAATTTCTAAAACAACATATCTGCACGAAAACAAATAAAGATAGGTCCTCTCCTCTTTTTAATGTAACCTAAAAGTTATAAGCTACCAGTTCAAATAGTTATTTCATTACAGTATGAAACTCAAATACGAATTTCACGACTTAAGCATAAATTTATTTAAATAAATGCAAAAATAATGAGGGTTGCATAAATGACATGGTCAATACGGATACAGTAATGGCAGTTTGGTTAGCCAGTGACCTTAAAGTTTTGTCTTCGTTTTTTAGCAGATAATACTTCAATCCATTTTATGGGTTTTTAATCAATTAAAGGATTCATAGATAGTGTACACTTGAATTTGGCGACCTACGTCTTATTGATATGAATATGCCAGTTTGTATATATACACAGAACATATATTCGTACAGCATATGATACATTTTAAACTCATTTCACAACTTAAGGTCACTCTGCTGAAGCAGTCGATATTAAAATTTATGTACAGCGAATAACAATAGGCATGACGTGATTTTGACCAGTTCCCACAGCAGAATTTATACGACCAAGGGCTGTTATTATTATTATTTTGGAGATCGATGTGATTTTTACAGCTCGTGGTGGCAATGCTTGCGTACAATTTTGTGTATTCAGCAATGTTTGTACAGGGCGCGGCACTCGAATTAACTAATTAAAAAAGACATAAATTCGGTTTGAAAAATTATTTTCATTTATTTTAAAGTACAAAATATCTGAAAATAATCATGAGTTTAGGAGAAATTCACTTTTGCTCGATATGACTACCTTTTGCCTTAACTATGGCCTTGAGACGGTCAAAACCATTCGCAAGCTGCCCGAATGTGACTTGCCGGTATTTTGATCCACTCACGGACAATGGCTTTCTTCCACATCTCGAGACTGTTGTATTTTTTACTTCAGACCTTTCTCTTCAAAATGGCCCAGAAAAAATAATCCATTGTATTCGTATCTGGTGAATTCGAGAGCCATTGTGTAGTTGTAATGAAGTTCGAAACGTTGTTTTTCAGCCATTCTTGGTTCACTCGTGTTTGTGAGACGGTGCTGAGTCTTGTTGAAACGTCCATGCTTTGCGACCGAACTGTTTGTTTGCCCACGGCTTCAAAGCAGCCTCCAGAACACTTTCCCGATAATATGTCGCATTTACTTTGACGCCAGGCTCGATGAAAACAATTGGCGAGCGCCCATCTGCGGTGACAGCGGCTCAAACCATTATTTGTGGCGGGTGCTGCCTCCTGGTGCCCAACCGATGACTTAGATTCTCGTACGAACGGTCGGTCAAGTAAACCTTATCGTTTTGAGAGTTTACTGAATTGGAAAATTTTTTTCGTCAGAAAACACAATGTTCGGAATTTGACCGCTTTCGGTCAAGCGAAAGATGACTTTTTGAAAACACGTTGCAAGAATTCTATTTGGTTTTCGAATACCTTTGACTGAAAGCAGCCATTTCAAAGAAGCATGATACAATGATATTTCCTTGAAATCGCTAAAATATTTCTGTCTAATTTTAATTTTGTAGACACTTTCCGGGATGGCCTTCAGTTCCGTCTTCGCTGCAATTTAAATCTCCTCTATCGTATAAAAACGGTGTCCCCGGAGCGGTCTTTTGAGCTTGGTGAATAGCCAAAAGTCGCACGGCTCCAGATCAGGTGATTGCGGTGGTTGCGGAACGATATGGGTTGAGTTTTTGGCGAAATGATCACGAATTACGAGGGCAGTATGGGATGGTATATTATCGTGGTGTAAAAACCAAGAATTGTCTTTTCACAATTCCGGCCTTTTTAGGCGGATAGCGTTACGCAAACGCCGCATAACATTCAAATAACGGGTGATTTTTTTGAGGTTAGGATTTTCATGCATTAGTATTTGACAGATCACGTGGGATTTCAGACATGGTGTCAAAGAGAAAGATGCTCAGTATGCTTTGACATTTCATCATGAATAGACTTACTAACGAGCAACGCTTGCAAATCATTGAATTTTATTACCAAAATCAGTGTTCGGTTCGAAATGTGTTTCGCGCTTTATTTTGTTCAGCGATGAGGCTCATTTCTGGTTGAATGGCTACGTAAATAAGCAAAATTGCCGCATTTGGGGTGAAGAGCAACCAGAAGCCGTTCAAGAACTGCCCATGCATCCCGAAAAATGCACTGTTTGGTGTGGTTTGTACGCTGGTGGAATCATTGGACCGTATTTTTTCAAAGATGCTGTTGGACGCAACGTTACGGTGAATGGCGATCGCTATCGTTCGATGCTAACAAACTTTTTGTTGCCAAAAATGGAAGAACTGAACTTGGTTGACATGTGGTTTCAACAAGATGGCGCTACATGCCACACAGCTCGCGATTCTATGGCCATTTTGAGGGAAAACTTCGGACAACAATTCATCTCAAGAAATGGACCCGTAAGTTGGCCACCAAGATCATGCGATTTAACGCCTTTAGACTATTTTTTGTGGGGCTACGTCAAGTCTAAAGTCTACAGAAATAAGCCAGCAACTATTCCAGCTTTGGAAGACAACATTTCCGAAGAAATTCGGGCTATTCCGGCCGAAATGCTCGAAAAAGTTGCCCAAAATTGGACTTTCCGAATGGACCACCTAAGACGCAGCCGCGGTCAACATTTAAATGAAATTATCTTCAAAAAGTAAATGTCATGAACCAATCTAACGTTTCAAATAAAGAACCGATGAGATTTTGCAAACTTTATGCGTTTTTTTTAAAAAAAAAGTTATCAAGCTCTTAAAAAATCACCCTTTAATATTCCTTGTTGACTGTTTGACCGGTTGGAAGGAATTCACAATGCACAACACGACATAAATCGAAGAAAACAGTCAACATGACATTGATTTTTGAGCGACTTTGGCGCGATTTTTTTGGTCTCGGCTCTCTTTTGGCACGATATTCGCTCGATTGATCGGTTGTTTCGGGGTCGTAAGCATAGATCCAAACCTCATCGCCAGTTATAATGTATTTCATGACACCCTGGTAGTCGGAAAGCATCGTTTCACACAATTCAACGCGACTTTTTTTCCAAAAAATTCAATGTTTTCGGTACCAGTCGAGATTTGACGCGCTTGAGGCCCAAACCATCCTTCAAAATGGTATTGGCTGAGCCTTTCGATATGCCAACTTCATCAGCAAGGTCTCTAATTGTTAATCGACGGTTTTTCAACACCAAATCTTTGATTTGTTGAACGTGAGCTTCGTCGGTTGAGGTTGATGGTCGCGCTGGACGCTCTTCGTCTTCGACACGTTCACGTCCGGCTTGGAACTCACTATACTACTTGTAAGCATTTTTTTTAGACATAGCCTCATCACCAAAGGCTTTCTACACCATCCTCAATGTATCCGCAGCAGAAAATTGATTCCGTAAACAAAATTTAATGCAAATTCTTTGCTCAACAAATTTCGACATCGCAAAAAACGAAAAACTCACCTTTACCAGCTCACAAAACGACATGTATCTCAAACACTAATGAATATTTTGACATGAAATTTGACATAATGTGACTGACAGTACTACCAACCTAAAAAAAAAATAATTTTCCAAATCCTTTGACTCCGTTCTTTTATATAACTATGATATAACAAAAGCACAAGTTAATTATACAAAAAGCTTTATTTTCCGATTAACCAGCGACCATAAGGGCAACCAAACCACAAAAACTAAACAACAACCCAAACACGGTTCGGGCGTAAAAGACAAGCTCTGAATTGCATTATGCTTTTAAGTTTAAAGGGCAACCGCAAAGTAATTTAAATTGTTATGATATGTGACCGTAATATTGCGAATTCCTTATTTGTCTCAACAACATTTTTCTATAATGTGCTTTGCCCTTTGCATGATCAACTCATTTGCTTTGAACACCACTTGCGGCTTTGTTTGTTTTTGTTTCTCCGCTTTGTTTCTGTACGCCTTTCATATTTTATTTTTATGTCTCTTTTCCACGTTGTGCAAATATAAAAATGTAATAAGTCGCGCACAACAAAGTAACAGGTAAACACACATGCATATACATACATAAATACATACATGCATAAAAATATATTCTTACATTCCCACATACATTCATGCATGCTTGTAGTCAGAGTAAAGGGTGATTTTTTAAGAGCTTGATAACTTTTTTTTAAAAAAAACGCATAAAGTTTGCAAAATCTCATCGGTTCTTTATTTGAAACGTTAGATTGGTTCATGACATTTACTTTTTGAAGATAATTTCATTTAAATGTTGACCGCGGCTGCGTCTTAGGTGGTCCATTCGGAAAGTCCAATTTTGGGCAACTTTTTCGAGCATTTCGGCCGGAATAGCCCGAATTTCTTCGGAAATGTTGTCTTCCAAAGCTGGAATAGTTGCTGGCTTATTTCTGTAGACTTTAGACTTGACGTAGCCCCACAAAAAATAGTCTAAAGGCGTTAAATCGCATGATCTTGGTGGCCAACTTACGGGTCCATTTCTTGAGATGAATTGTTGTCCGAAGTTTTCCCTCAAAATGGCCATAGAATCGCGAGCTGTGTGGCATGTAGCGCCATCTTGTTGAAACCACATGTCAACCAAGTTCAGTTCTTCCATTTTTGGCAACAAAAAGTTTGTTAGCATCGAACGATAGCGATCGCCATTCACCGTAACGTTGCGTCCAACAGCATCTTTGAAAAAATACGGTCCAATGATTCCACCAGCGTACAAACCACACCAAACAGTGCATTTTTCGGGATGCATGGGCAGTTCTTGAACGGCTTCTGGTTGCTCTTCACCCCAAATGCGGCAATTTTGCTTATTTACGTAGCCATTCAACCAGAAATGAGCCTCATCGCTGAACAAAATTTGTCGATAAAAAAAAAAATTGTCGAACACTGATTTTGGTAATAAAATTCAATGATTTGCAAGCGTTGCTCGTTAGTAAGTCTATTCATGATGAAATGTCAAAGCATACTGAGCATCTTTCTCTTTGACACCATGTCTGAAATCCCACGTGATCTGTCAAATACTAATGCATGAAAATCCTAACCTCAAAAAAATCACCCGTTACAAATAAACTTGAGGGCATTTTCTGTTGATGACGGTAAGCCGCCGTTTGTTGTTGTTCTTGTTGAGCTGAGTATTTATAAAACACTAATCCCAACAGAAGATCAACAGTAATGTTAACAATAACAATTGTTGCATGCAACATTTGGTTTTAATGACGTTGTTTTGACCTTTGTGAAACGAAGGTACTGAAGTACTGAAATAGAAACAAAGCACAAAGGTAAAACAAACACCAACAAAGACAACTAAAACATAAATTGAAATAGAAAGAAAATGATATTCAACTAATAAATGTGCCATGACCCCTTTTCACTTGTATATTGATGCGAAAAGGAATTTCTGCATTTTGTTTGACCGTTTGGCAGCGAGTGGTCAGCTAGGCATTCGGCCGAGGAATCGTGAAACTTAAGCAAAATTGAAATGATAAATAACTTGTTTTAATCTTATGGAAATTCTTAAATGATGGTATAGAAATAAAAGGATCTAACCGCCTTGTCGAAGAAGTACGAACCTTAATAACTACTTGAGAAAATAAAGCATATTTTGAAAGACTGAAAGCCATTCTCGTAAAAAATAAGTGAAACAAATCCCTAAACGAAATATATGATAATTTTGCAGAATATTTCAATGCATATTTTAGCCTTTTTTGCTCATATTGTAAGCGCTTGATCAACATTTTTCCTTTATTTAAATAACCGCTCTGCTTATAAGATCCGAGTTTATCATACGACAACGTATTAATATGTAAGATGTTAGAATACAGTGACCAATTAGGATTTTGGAATTTAGGTTTAAATCTTATCAGCTCATTTGCATTTAAACTCACAAATCCGATAAATAAAGTTTAAATTGAACCATAAATTAAGATAAAGTATAATGCATCGTCCTTATCATATACATTATGACAAAAAAGTACCCGGCAATTGTAAATAAAATGCAAGATATTTACCTATTCATCAATATTTATTTGGTCGCCTTGAAAGTAAGTCTTGCCAGATGGATTACACTTAAGCCAGCTATTATTCTAGTTCTCGTGCTCGTTCTGGTGCTTATGAACACCATTTGGAGTGGCTTTCAGCTCATACAGCGAATTTCTATCAATTTCAACAAGAACAAATCACATGGACCCAAATCTGATGAATACGGTGGTTGATCAATGGTGTTCATAGCGTTTTTGGCTTTAAATTCGTTCACAATCGTGTCTTGATACGATGGTGCATTATCATCGTGTAAAATTTATCAATTGTTCTACCACAATTCCGGTCGTTTTCGACGAATGTTCTCACGCAAACGCCTCAATATTACAAAATGGAACTTCTTATTGACCGTTTGTCCCTCCGGAACAAATTCATGATGCACTGAACAACGAATATCGAAAAAACTATGAGCATCACTTTAATTTTTGAGCAGCTTTGGCGTGGTTTTTTTGGGGTTTTCGTATTTTTCCCTCCATTCCGATGATTGTTGCCTGGTTTGCATGTCAAACTCATAAACCCATGTCTTATCAGCAATTATAATGCTGTCCATGAATGTGGGATCGGAATTCACACGTACAAAGATACCAGTTTACGGACCTTTTTTTGAAAAAAAATCAGCTTTATTGGGACGAGTTGAGCAAGAACGCGTTTCATACCTAAAATGATTACCAAAATCATTCAAACGGACTCGCGGGAAATGTAGAGATCTCTTGTCATTTCTCTAAAACTTGTCTGGCGATTCTGAAGCATTATATCCTTCACTTTTTAAATATTTTCAACAGTTGAAGAGATCGAAGGTCGTCAAGAACGAGGCATGCCTTCAACGACTTCTCGACCATATTTGAAGGCTTTGTACCTTTTTTTAAGTCTTATCCAACGTTCGCAATGATTCTGCACACTAAATTTGGTTAGAAATACAAAAGTTGAGTCAAAAACTTTGTTCGATATTTTTATCCACTGTAATAATCGGAATGCACTATTGAGGTGTTCCGACTTAAGCAGCTGTTGTGGACAAACTGGTTGACAGATCACGTTAATATTTGGCATATTAATTAAGGATGGTTCTACCAACTTCGCAAAACACATTCTTTTGAAATGTCATTTCCCCTGGAAATTTCAATTAAAATTTTTTTCTCGTAATATTTATCGGTCAATATGTGGGGTATTTTCTTGGAACTACATATGTAAGTGAACATAAACAAAATTTAATGCTTTTCTTCTTTACTATTGACACCGGTAGTTAGTGTACAAATGATTTGTTCATAAATGTAATGTGAAGAGCTACAACAACTGTTAAAATTAATCTCTTAATAAAACTGTAGAAATTGCCGTCATAGTGGAGAACGCTTTCCCTTTGCGTAAGTAGAAACTCTATTGTACGGATTGAAGTTTTTCTCTTTTGACTCGAGATTATTTTTGTCCATGACCTTTGAACTAATGTTGTAAAAACTCCTCAAAAAGTCAGTATGTGTATAGTTGAGGTAGTTTTAACAACTTGTCTGCTCCTAAGGTTAGATATCAGAATATTTTCGATTTTGACTATTACTTGCTTATTTCACGGCGAAAGTGACAATCGGTTGTGATTCGATTCTCATGTTTTATAGAATGTTTAAAGTTCTTTTATTTTTTTTACGCTCGATTCAAGAAATAAAAGCTGCCTTCGATTCGCCAAGTAATACAGAGTAACGAATAGCGCCTAGAACTAATAAGCGTGGTAGTGCCGAATCAATGATCGCTATAATCATCAAAATTTTGTGCTCTTAAAGCTAACCTTAAGCAACCACTTTAGCAACTTGAAAAAAATTCAGAAAATACATTCTTTAGAATCGGTCTCCGATATATTTTGCTTGAATATGAAAGAAAAGTGCATCATTTGACCTACTCTCCGACGTTGCAAAGATGTTTCATGTAATAAAACGCTTAAAACCGTTCAACTACAGGTAGTAAATTCTGCACATACTAAGTCACTTGCTACAAACTTCATAAATAAAGGTAATCAATCAAAATTCATGCAAGACAATATAAGTTGTAGATTTGGTAAAACCATCAAATTAAGTTCAAAAGTTAAACAAAAATCAAAGAATCGGACTCTCAAACAGCTTCAACGTATATTGTATAAATATTGGCATGTACAATTGGGTACTGATTGGTACAAAATGAAAGAGTATTTTTCACATTTAGTGAAGAAACTTGAAAAGTTGTACATCTTCTGCTGCGAACATAGTTTTTCCATTTGTGTCGCCAACATAAACTTAAAAAAATGAAATGCAACGTATTCGATTTCTTAGAACTATACCCATTAGCATTTCACTTTAGTGATGACAAGAAACACAGAATTTAATAATAAAATTGAGTAAATCAAATTTCTATAACGATGAGCTAACTGTATTTGTATATTTACAAGGGTTGTCAATAAGCACTTGGCCAAAAAAGGAAAAAATGAAAATTTTTTAAGAAATAGCGGCTTAATTCTAAACATAGTCTCCTTCCAGCTTGAAACAGTTGATACTGTGATGCTTCTACTTTTATAAATGGAACTGAAAAATACATATTCGTTAAGTCTGCAAAGTAGGATGACTTACTTACATGTAAATATAAGTAGAATCTCGTGATAGATTTGTTCGTCTCCAGGTACTGTATGAAGTTTACAACTTGTGATTCCCAGAAACTAGTGGAAACTAGTAGAAGGAAAAGCGGAGACCCAAGAAAATTATCTTTGTTCGTTTATTCGTATGTCTCCCTGTACACTCCTCTGTCTGTATGGCCCTTAAATTTTTGAGATATCGATTTAAGATTTTGTAAATTTTGCACTGATGATATCGGACTATTATAGCATATAGCTGCTACATAAGCTGAAGGATGAAATCAGAATGGTTCAGTACAACCGAAGTTGAAGTTTTCCCTTGTCTGACTTTTCTTTGGGCTCTGCGCTGTATCAGTGGATCAATTCTGGTACTTACTGAACAGTCCTCGTATATGTATGTTTATGCGTGTATATGTGTGCGTGTAAGCAATGTCAAACAGTTTATTGCGAATATTGAGAACTTTTTTGCTTAGAATTTCATCAAAGTTCAAGGGCTTCGAATAACAGCTGCATTTTTAATAGAATTGAAAAAGAAGAACAACTCAAGAATAGTAAGAACAACAAAGCGAGCATATTATTCCGCTCGCATATCGCAGAGTCTCAAAGCAATCGCGTAGCATCTTCAATGTGTCACACACACACTTTCATATACATATGTACATATGTATGTATATAGCCAGAAGCAAACACATAAAGTTCTGCACGCAGATATGCGAACGCTGCGAAATTTTAGTGGGAAAGCGAAACAAAAATATAATAAAGTAATAACAACAACAACTTGCGTGTAGACCGCCTTCACTGCGCGAGGGTGCATAAAAGAGCGGAATTTTTGCGAATGTGCGCATTGTTATTGTGAAAATTTTAAATTATGCCAAATAAACTAAAACAAGAACGAAAACACTATTTTACCGCACGAATGTGAGGGCACACTTTAAAGGGTGGAGTGGGGGCGTAAGTGGAACCAGGATAAGTGGAGCTGCTAAGGATAATATTTATGTTTGCGTAGTTGTGTGTGTATGTGTATATATCTTTATGTGTGTGGATGTGGGTAGGTATAAGAATGTAGTTCAAATATTAAGCACTAAAAGTAAACCACAGGCGTCAGCATTATGGGTATAATGTATCACAGCAGTGGCGCCGTTAAGAAGGGGATTTTAGAGTAGTGGTATGATCACGTCATTGTCATATTTTCGTTGCAACTACCTTGAACCGGAAACGTAACTAAAATAGCAACACCAAAAGCGAAGTAATTTAATGCTATTAACAGTGTGCTCTCAGTAAGAGTTACATTCATACGAGTATCCTAACGAAGTAGAATAAATAAAGTGCTACTAAAATCAAAACACTGTGAACTTCATTAAAAATCCGGCGTTTTCAAGGCCAGTAATGATATTCAAATTTTTAAAAGTTCTCGAGGAAAACTGTCAAAAAACGTAGAATCACTTAAAACTATAAAGGTAGTCCATTACGTCCTCTCTGCACCATCAAATCAAATAATATCAAGTTTGCCTATGAGATTATGACCTGATAGCACTCCTACTAGAGTTCTTATGTCATTCCTATTGAATTTTAATACTTGTCAGGTTCGGCCCATATTTAATTTATGCCACGTTTTCCTGCTTGTTGAGACTGTATCCACTCCGGGAAAGCATAGAAAGAAGTTTTTGATGGTGAAGAGTTAATTCACAGGTTGATAATCTCTTTAAATGGCTCAAGTAACTTTGTCTTATTTCAGACATGCTAGTTCAGTCAATAATCTAAGAGATCTAATTTCTACTACTAATTTACAAATATTTGGAGCCAGTGTTAGAGATTTTCTGATGATTGATTACTTTTGGAAAATATTTTGCAGCAAAATTTTCATTAAGGAATATTTAACTTTGAGAAAGTTCCTTAAAAGTGTGTTTAGACCGTTATACCTGTGTATGGTTGGAAACAAAGTTGAAGTATTTAATAAATTAGATAAAATATCGCCTAGTTTTACAATATTAGATTAGATAAATAATGATGATTGCCCTGCGACATAAGGTCTATTGAGTCTTCTCTTAAGTCACGACGACGTTTTTGAAAACATGGATCCAAGGGCCTTTATCCTGTCCCTTCAGATTGCTGTGCAGTCAATAAGCAGAGATCTGGAGTTTCAGGCTCCATGTCACGGTACCGGGAATTCGCAAAAGAAGTTAGGCACTTGTTATATTTTATAAGTGCTTCTTGAGCTTTCAATGACCAGTGTAGATGGCGACAAGTAGTATAAGTTTGTCTTGGAAAGTTAATTACATATTTAAATATTTTAAGGTTACAACCACTCCTTAGTAACTTTATATGGCGTATGCTATGAAGTTGTTTCCAATACCCCTCCCTACCTACTCCTTCATCCTTGCGGAGCAGCTCCCTTATAGTATGCGGACCAACCGCAAAGAACGGTTTGGGTCGTACCATGTTAGTGGATATCTTTGTAACTGGGCACCCAGATAAGGTGCACTTGGTTACAATCTGATGGATTTTTCAGCCGTTCTATACATTACTGCACTAATAGCGATTCGATTTTGTATGCACAGATTGCATTTAGGACCGCTTGATTGTCGCTGAGTATAATTATACGTTCAGTTGCGTTGGAGGTTTATCTCTATGCACCGTAAAGTAAAGTAAAGTAAAGACCTCTGCTTGGACTATGCTCGAAAAACTACCCATAAATGTCACACCTATAATGAGGAAAAGTCAGCCAGTAGAAACCTAAACAGTAAATGTTAAAGTATCATTGTCAAATACTTCCGTTTTCTGCCTAGAGAGTTCTTGCCTTTCGCAAGAAAATTTCCTCTCCTTTGCTGTGTGCGGTGATTTGAATTGAAAAAGAAAGCATACCAAAAACTTTAAGTTTACTTCGAGTGGATAATGGATTTTGTGAAAATAATTCTGGTTGGAAAATTGCGCTCTAAAACTTTGAAAGGCAAGGGGGAATTAAAAAAGGCACTATCAGGAAGGCAAACCATCGAACTTATCGGAAAACCAATGGGTAATAAAACGGTGACTTAACCGATAGGTGACTTAGGGTAATTAACCGGTGATTTAACCGATAGGTGACTTGCAGGGTAATAGTATTTTCAATATTGAATATGGTTTCTTAAAAAGGTGGTAACTTTTTACAAAAGTTTTTATAAACTATAGACTACCGAATATATATTAGTCTGCTTCAGATATTGTTAGAAATTCTATTTTTTTATCAATTTGCTGACTGAATACTTTCCCAGCCAGTGGAAACTGTTTTCACATTCATAATTACATTTGTATTTCCCACAGTTAAAAAGGGCTTTCTTAATCTCATTCAGTCGATAACAATAATTCCACAATCCGATTAGTTCATCAATTTTATTTAGTAAAAAATTATAAATAGCATATACTATATATAATATTATTTTATTTAGTTGAAAAATAAATAGATAGAATAAAAGAAAATTTTATTTGGTAAAAATTTGTAAATGGTTGTCACCCTTCTGGATTGTTTTAATATTTGAATTTCATTTATTTTATTAATTTTATTCAATTAAAATTTTCAAACAGCTGGCTACCCTTCGACAAAATTTTCTGTTGTGGGTTATTTTAACCCACTTAGGTTTTACCATATACGTACATTGTGGTAATCTTTTTCTAATACTGTTTGAATTTTCTCACAGGTGGCAACCTCTATTTAAAAAATTTGTAAAATATCAGCATTTATATATTTATGATAGCCAAATATCTTTTTAAATCAGTTTAGCACTATTAAATATACATATGTATATAGCTGACCGATCAAACTCAATTTCCTGTAAATAGAGAGTTGCCAAATTATATACCAAAAATTATTTCCGAGACGACGTTACTTCCTTATGCTACACCCTGTATTGAGTACTCTTATTTATACATAAGTGAGCTCAGCCATAAATTCCGCCGGCAAACGCTCAAACCGCCGTCAAGCAATATGCCGGTGATCATTTAAAATTTATGTGAACAAGCGTAAACTTTGTGGTTCGCTACTCAACTGCTGCGCTGCCGTGCCCAGGGAACCAGTCAACATTGTAATGCCAACCAACAGCGTTGCTCTTTTCCGCTAGCACATAACCACATGCATACTCGTACACACACACACACCCATACGCGCTCCCACATGGCGCTGTGCAGGAATATTTGTGCCCTACAGGGCGTATGCGGTTGCTTTGTCGCTATATGGTTGTTGTTGTTTATCGTGTTGGCGCATTGTAAATTGTGGTTTTGATAAATTTACTTACTGGTTGTGGTGAGCGGGCAAACAAACGGTAAAACAGTTGTTGATGAGGAAATTGAGGTGGAAAAGCGATATGCTGACGAGGTTGTATATGTTTGTGTGTATGTGCGTGTGCGAGCTTGATCGGATTTGTGTGGCGGGGACGAATGAACGCGTGTGTTGCTATTGTTTGTATATTGGTTAAAATTAATACTAAAGTGATATAAATTGATTACAGTTGGTTAAATTTAATTTGTTTGCAGACATGTGCTTTTTTGTAGTGCTCGGGTTGATTGATTAGTGTCGGTTACATTGAGTTAAAGGGCTTATAAGAAGTGTTTGTAATATAAATATTTGGGTATGAGGGGAAAATAATATAACAACATGTACATTCATATTTACAGTTGGTAGTAATTGGATATTTGCGGTTAACATTTTTTTTTCAGAAAACTTTTTTGACGATATTTATAATTTAAGCAAGTGTGGTGAGTTTCTCAGCGGTAGGTTTTATTTAATATATTTTGGTGCAGTAAGTTTAATTTAGAGATATTTCTTCTTAAGCTCTTTTTACGATATTTATATTTAAAGAAAGTGTGGTGAGTTTTTCAGTGGTAGGTTTTATTAAATATATTTTGGTGCAGTAAGTTTAATTTAGAATCATATCTTATTTACCTAAATTTATGTTGGTATGGTGAGTTAGTAGTGTTAAATTTGCCACTAATTTTTTTCACCATTATTGCGAGTTAAAGCGATGTATGTATTTATGAAGTATGTCCTTTATAAACCATGATGTATTATATTTAATTTTGCGATATATATTGTTTTTAGGTGAAGATATGTTAGTCTGTTGAGTTAGTATTGTTTTATTCACCACTAATTGCTAAATTCACCATTATAGCAATTAAAACCGATGTTTTTGTAAATATTTCCCCTAAAATCAATGTCAGTGCGGTAAAATTCTGTTGGCTGCAGTTATGTTGGTATGGTGAGTTAGTAGTGTTATATTCACCACTAAATGTTGTAAATCATAATGGTGAATAGCGAGTTAAATCGATGTATTTTTGAATTATGTGATTTACAATCCGAGCAAGTGTGGTGAGTTTTCATTGGGTGTAGCTACATATATTGGTTTTTTGAGTTAGTAGTATTAAATTCACCACTAATAGTTGAGTAGTTATGGATTTATGAGATACGTCATTCATAACCTAAACAAGTGTGGTGAATTTTTCTGTGGTGGGTTTTATTTAGTATATTTTGGTGTGGTAATTTTAAATTTTATGTATGTATGACGTGTTTAGGTGCATTAGTAGTGGTAAGTTTAATACTGGTGACTTAAAGTGCGGCTATAATAGACTTTATGCCGAATATATCGGTTGATATGTAGGATATTTTAATGGTATTAGGTTGGGTTAGGTTAAATGGTCGATTCAAGCACTAATCTCAATTGGACAACTTATAACGCCGGTACGTTAAGTTAACTACAACTCCTATAAGATTGAGATTAGTGCTTGAATCGATCATTTAACCTAACCCAACCTAATATCATTAAAATATCCTACATATCAACCGATATATTCGGCATAAAGTCTATTATAGCCGCACTTGAAGTCACCAGTATTAAACTTACCACTACTAATGCACCTAAACACGTCATACATACATAAAATTTAGAATTACCACACCAAAATATACTAAATAAAACCCACCACTGAGAAATTCACCACACAAACCCATGAATCGACGTAGCGCTTTGAGACTATCGGGCATGAGGTGGACATGTTATTTCAGATATGGATCAATATCAACAATGTCTTTTTCATATATAACCAGAAATACGTTATCCCCTTGAAATTACCTTCGTAATAAGTTTCCGTGAACCGCAATTAACCGAAAGTATATACAATATGCATGCAACTTTTCTTTATAATCCTCTTGATCAGGCATGCCTTTGGAAAAGTTACCCTTCAAGTGAGTAACCTTCAGTTCCCTAGTGATAGCTGTGGAAGCTCGCTTGCATAAAAATGTGGCAAGCCATTGAAAATTCATTTATGCGGCTTCCACAAAAAGAAGCAACGATTAAGCCGAAATTCGGAAAATTGAAAATCACCACTGGAGATTTAACATAATTAAAGCGTAACGCAGGCACCCACACAACCCCATGAAGGAGATGACGCTGAAGGTTTCCAAGAAAAAGCCGAATTCAAATGAGGAAGGTGGGACAAAAAGGTGATTGCTAAGGAGAAACGCAAGCAGTGCTATGTCCGCGCAAATGTGTGTGTGTGTGTGAGGATAACTGTGTGCAAATATGCGCACAAATGGAGCGATGAGGCGTGTGTGCGTGATGGACATGCTGTCTAACAATGGAGCGACGTTTTAATGAAGTCAGCAACTTGATGAATACCATTCACGGTGGCCAGGCACGGCTGGTGGTCGTCTGGTTGAACAGCTGTAGACTTTCCGTTTGCACTTATGCTCAGCGGTTAAGTAGGCCGCCGCTGCGGCGATTGGCGCTGTGAGTCTACCAGAGTACACAATTGATTGGCGAATGAACTGAAGCCTATTTATTGCTATAAAGAATATACGCTACATATGTAAGTGTGAGGTTGTGAGGAAGAAAAAATGCGAAAAAGAAGAAGAAAAAAATAAGAAGAAAAGAAAAGAAGTGGAAATCTTCAGAAAATCCACAAAGGAGTTGGCGGCCATTGCAGAGGCGGCAGACAGCTTGTTGCGGTCACTCGGCCAAGTGTTTGGGTGAAAGGCTGGGCAACTGACAACGCCATCAATGAGTGATGATTGCAATCAGCTAGACGCTGGCTCAAGCGCGCTGATTATGAGCCTGTGCTGATTTTGGCGTTGATGAAAAATTGCTGTTACGCTCAAAAGCAATAATTGAAATTTTCGCTGCGGTTGGTGGGCGATGGCATTGCCGGCGCAGTGAGATCCTTTCATGTGAAGCTGTTGCTTAATGGCCTGTACCGTTGCGTCCTGTGTGCAAGTCAATAAAAGAAGAAATGAAAGCGTTAATCATCATCGTCTATGTACAGCAAAAGCGAAAATAAATGATGCGATGAAAACCGTAATTAAATGGGAGATGATTTCAAAAAGTAATGCATACCTATTTGCAGCGCCAAGGAATAAGCGTAATCACACACCCACCTACTCATACACACACTACCACACATACTTGTATATAGTGTTTCAGCATGCAACAGCTCATGTCCTCTGGCAGCCATTTAATTGCGCTCACACGCACTGCCTGCCACCCACTTGACGCCCGTTGCTGTTGCCATCAATCATTCTTTTATCTCCGCACATATTTTCATCCCGCTCCGCTGCAGCGTCATGTGCAATTATTAGCATAAATGATGTTGGCACTTGGCAAGCGTAGTGAAATCTCGGCTTTTTTCTGTCGAGTCATCATCACGTCCGTCTGAAATGGCTGCTTTTTGCCGCGCTGTTGCACAGCTATGCATGCGCCACGCTTTGTGGCAACTGGCTACGTATGTATTTTTTTTCTTTCAACTACTGCGCGTCAGTAGTGATATGAAAATTAAGTTTATTTGTGTGCACGTGCGCAGACGCCCGTGTTATTTTTGCTTTTTAATTCCCAGCTTCATTCCTTTTATCATAATCATTTTGGTTAGTTGATTTGACGACTAAATTGTCTTGTCGTTTGTCCGTTTTAGTGATGTTATCGCATTCACTTTCGTTATTATCGTTAAAACATGCATAAAAGCTATTTTGAAGTTGTATTTCAGAGAAATTTTAGTGAATTTTTTTGTCCCGTAATTAGAAAATTAAATAAACAAAATAAAAAGCGTTTCGTGATTAAATTTTTAGGGAATTCATTTAGGAAACGGAATGTTTTTTTCGAGAGCATTACTAATTTTAGCTTCCTCTTCTTCTTTTTATTGGCGTAGACACCGCTTAAGCGGTTAAAGCCGAGCTTACAACAGCGCGCCAATCGTTCTTCCTTCTCGCTGTTTTGCGCCAGTTAGAGATTACAAGCGATGACAGATCCTTCTCCACCTTGTCTTTCCAACGGAGTGGAGGTCTTCCTTTTATTCCGCTTCTCTCGGCGGATACTGCATCGAATGCTCTTAGAGGTGGAGTGTTTTCATCCATTCGGACGACATGACCTAACCAGCGCAGTCACTGTTTTTTGAAGCGTGGAACTATGTCAATGTCGTCTTATATCTTGTACAGCTCACCGTTCCATCGAAGACTGTTTGATTGATGACAGGAGATATTTCGTCTTGCCGTCGTTCACTACTACACCCAATTGCTTCGCTATCGTACCCAGTCTGGGGATTGAAGACGTCAGTTCATAGGGAGTCGCCTTGTCAGAAACCTGTTTTGGTATCGAATGGCTCAAAAAGGTATTTCCCGATCCTGACGAAGCTTTTTGTATTACTCAGCATCAGGTTACACAGCCGTATTAGTTTTATGGCGAAACCAAATTCAGAGACATTTACTTTTCGTGCTTTCAAAAGCAGCTTTGAAATCGACGAAGAGAGGGTTTGTGTCGTTCCTCTTTTCACGGGTCTTTTGAAATATTTGGCACATGGTGATTATCTGGTCTGTTGTTGATTTTCCATGTCTAAAGTTACACTGACATAGTCTAATCAGTTTGCTGACGGTGGGCTTTAATCTTTTACTCAATAAGCTCGATAGAACCGTATGTGGATTGTATAGAACACACTTAAACTCCAGTTGTCGGATATTCTTTCGTCCGTCCTTATTGTACAAAGAAATGTATGCTCCTTCGCCGCCGTATTTGAATAACTAGGCCAGCAACCCGTCGGTCCCCGCCGCTTTGTTGTTCTTCAGACGGGTAATTGCTAATCGTAATTCTTCTTGGTCAGTCGTCATCGATTGAGGGACCAGACGTTATGCTTTCACTGCTATTCAGCATGCTGGAGGAGTGTTCCATCCATAAATTTAGTATGCTCTGGGCATTAGTCACTAGATCACCTCAGGGTTCTATAAGAGTGTGCTTTGGGTGCACAACTTTGCATATTTCGCCTTCTCACTTTAACTCGCCTTCAAACGGATATTTTTTGGCTACACAGAGAAAACTTGGTCTAAGACCGGAAGTCGTGAGCCGATTGAGCTTCTAACCACTTCCAAATAAATGGCGCTCAGTGAACTTTCTCACTTGAGAGAACTTCACCCTATTCCAAATGGATTATTCGAAGTATTGCCATTGCTGGTCATAACTTTTTTCTCATCTTTCTGACAAAGCTCGTATACCTTTACGATAAAACTCATCATCTTGTGATGCTATCCAAAAATTAAGCCATTTTTCTTTGTCGTCTTTTGACTGGAACTGCTTCTAAGCCAGACCATGTGCTATCGAACGGAATAAATAATAATCGGATAATACATGGGGAATATAGTAGGTGGGTAAGACTTCCCATTTAGCGTTTGTAGGTAGGTTTTAATAGGTTAGATAACGTGCCTCTTCTGGTATTGTGGTCATAAGGAAATCAAGTTCATTGTTTTTGAATCATTCGCAGCGCATGTAGCTGCTATGAAAGGGCTTGGCGGATGACTACAAATGCTGAAGCAAGCTGTTCTGGCGTTTGACTTGGATCCTCACCGAACAACGTCTCCAATTCACCGTCTTCGAAGATTTTGGCCTTCCTATACGTGGACGGTTGTTAATACCGAATTTGTTCCTGAGCTCAAACATCACATTACATTTCTGGGAATAAGTTTCAGGATTTTAAAGTTACTAAAAAATTGACTTGGAAAATATTGAGGTCTTTTGTTACAGTCCCGTCTCTTAAATTACTTTTGCTACAGAAACCATAACGTCTCTTTATATATAATGTTCAGTTAGGTGAGGTTAAAAGGTGGATCTTGACAGGAATCTTACTGTGACAGTTTTTAGCCGATTCTTCGTGCTGCTTCGAACTATTATAAAACTCATCCTAAACATTGTCATAATTCGAAAAAGTGTTTGAGCCGATCACACATAGCGGTTGAGAAGGCTAGTGGCACTTTCGGCTATATCTCTAGGTTCGCTGAAGGTATGACTGTAGAGATGTTTCATCCTCACTCTTGTATAAGCTGGAAAATGGAGGAGAAAGTGTCTAGACTTACTTACTTTCTTCCACACTACTTTGTCAATTACTGTCCGACCGAATTTTAAGCTTTACCGCATGAATTATTATTGAGCAATCTTCAGTAAGAATTCCCATGATTATACCAAAATGAACTTTGCTAAGAGCAGGTAGTTCAGTAGGTCTCTTACGTTTTACTCTAGGTCAGAACGATGCGTAGTCATGCAGAGGCTGGTTGCTAACCAACGCCTGCCAAGCGCCTTAGAGGCGGATGTGATCAGTGCTAGAACGCAATATGATAACAGGAATCCAACACTTTTCCATTCCGATGTGAGTGGGGTAAAGGTTTCTCCTCCTGCTAGCCATCGGTTATACCGTTTCCAGCGATTCCGCTATGGCCAGTCACCCCAACAAGTATGATTGTGAACTAATTTGATGCTATATTAAGTGATGTTAAAAACGTCTTGACTAACTTTGAGCTCACAGTTTGCGAGCTCGACGCTAGTCTTGTCGTTCTGCTATCGGAGTGAATGATCACTTCAGGGAAGTTGTATATTGGAGTTAAGTCTACAGCTACTTTAATACAATAGACCCATATCCTATAGCTAAGCTTGACGGAGAGCTTCTTATAGAAAATTTCCCTTCCAACCTGCTCTCTTACATTTGACGCATCCATAAAAAAGCTCACAACGCCTCTTCTCCAGCTAGTTCTCCCCGTCAACATATCTCTCGTCGGTAAATGAGCGGAAAAACATCCATTAGAAGAAGCCCTTGCGATACAGTGGTTCAGGTTTTCAGGGATGCAAGTTAAAAAGGGTAGAATGAATCGCAGATACCGGTGGGAAACGCTTTTTGGACACGCTCAAGACTAAGGTCTCATTGAGTTAAAACAATATCTGTGGTAACCCGCAGTTATTTCTCTTTATCAAAATGTTGAAGGCCTGAGCCTATGAATAAGAGGATAGGGGCGTCCAGATTTTTAAACCTCCTGATTAATAAAACCACTTTTATTTTATTTGGATTGACGATTAAGCCGCTTCTATTTGTCCAGTTGTATACCACGCTGAAGAGAAGAATAATTGAAGTTACTGTAAACAACATAAATAATGTTCGTATGCCAAAACGTTCTTAGTATGTATGAGTATAACATCAAAAATGTCAATGCTTCAATATTTCCATAGAAATTAAAAAAAAAGTTGTATTTTTTACGTATATAAATGTAAAAGAAGCTTAAGGAATACCATCAGATTCACATACATACATATATAAAGGGAATGTATGTTCACCTTGGCTGTGTACTTGAACAGAGATGCCAGTAGTTGCCAACTAAATCCCAATTGGTTTGTGTACTTTTGTACATGTGTACATATAAATGCTGCTCATAATCATAGCCAACTTTTCATTCAGTTTAACTCCCATGAACACACAACCACACACACACACACACGCACGCATAACTGTCTACCGCTTTGTAAACCAACCATTATCATTAAGCTTCGCCGCAACCCATGGCACACGGCCAGCTCCAACGCATCAACGCTAACGGTTATGTGCGCCAGCATTTAAAGCTTCGCTAATAATTGCAGTAAATGAAGTGTATGATTGCCAACACACACATCTTTACGTATATACATATACATATACATATATGTATATATATGTTTGTATATGAGGGACTATGTGTTGGCCTTTGCTGTAGTTTTAATTCCCCTGGTGTATAAATGCGCTGGTGTGTTTGTTGGCGTTTGTTTAAACTTTTTAATTAAAATTCTGCATAAATTTCAAGTTAAATGAAATGAGAACCAACACAAGAAATGATAACGTCTATCACTGTATAATTGTTGTGGTTGTTATGCTTTGTATACATGTTAGAATGTTTTGATTGCGGATTGAATCGAAATGCTATGTAGACGAAAGTGGTGAAGGAAGTGTTGTTGTGTAACAAGAAGGTTATTTACGAGCGTTATTTCGAATGCGTTTGTGTGAGAGCTCAATCGAGAGAATATTGAAATAAGAGCTTCTTGTATCAATTCTTTTTTAACAGGAGATGTATTGATGCAACTTGCTAAATTTAAGTAAAGGTTGATCCATTTCGAGGTTGCCTACTTTTTTTTAAAGAAAAATCACAGAAACTTCAAAATTAATAGGGAATATTTATTATCATTCTAAAAAACATTCTTTGGCATTTACTTTTTGAAGATTATCTTTTTCAAATGTTGGCCGCGACTACGTCTCAGATGGTGCATCCGTGGAATTCAATTCTCGATGATTTGTTCGAGCAGTTCGACTGGTAAGTGAGGAATTTCACGCGTGCTGTTTGCTTCAAAGCCTGCATCGAAGCGGGATTTTGCGCATAGAATTTAGACTTTACATATCCACACAGGAAAAAGTCTAACGGTGCGATATCACACGATCTTGATGATCAATAGACCTGCCCAAAACGTGAAATTATTTGCTCACCGAAATGTTCTTTCAATAAATCCATTGCTTGATGTGATGTGTGGGAAGTGGCGGCGTCTTGTTGAAACCAAAAATTCCTCGAGATCACGAACTTCAATTTCAGGCATCAAATAGTCGATTATCACGACCCGATAACGATCACCATTGACGGTTACGTTCGCGCCGGCATCATTTTTGAAGAAATATGGATCGTTGATGCTACCAGCCAACAAATCATATCAAACTGTTGGTTTTTCTAGATGGAATGGCGGCTCTCTTCAAGTTGCTCCTCCTTCCAAATGTGGCAATTTTGCTTGTTTGCATACACATTGAGCCGGAAATGGGCCTCAACGCTGTACAAAATTTGGCTCGAAAACATCGGATCTTCTTGGAACATTTCGAGAGCCTATAGAGCAAAGTGATGTCGCTTGGGAAAATCATGCGTCACCAGTTCTTTGAATGCTTTCTATTTAAAATCTCGACGTAAAATGTGCCAAGACGTTTTCATACGTCAGTCTGAGTTGTGCGAACAGCGTTGAGTCGACTCTCCACTGTTTTCGTGTACACTCTTAGTCTTTTCATGATGAAATGCCAAACAATACTAAACAAAAATGACATGACAACTGGACACGACACGACGAGATCTGTCAAAAAAAGGCTATTGAAAATAGTACCTTTACTTCGATCACCCGTTTTTTTTGCTCCGTAGCTCACTCGAATATTTAACTCCGGTTAAATATATGCTATTGATCGCTTCTGAATTAAATGGCTGTCACTATTGAACTCATCTTACCGGAACGTTTTTATTAGCTTGTTCCCTAGATACTTTCCTAACTGTTTAAAGTTATTGTTACTTTAATTTCTCTTACTTCGGGAATAATTGATACTGAATGACATACATGAACTTTTACTCGAAATAAACTACTAAACTCTTAAGTTAGCTATTCAGCTCAACAAACATAAGTATCAGCAATATTTATGTCATTCAATTACCCATATTATTTGGCCACACAAACTCCAAGTTTTCAAAATTCTAAATTATTTCATTATATTATTGCTTTACTATTAAAATACAACTCGTTATTGTTTTTGTAATGTAAATTAACATCTTAACATTCAACATCCTCTTCCATCACTACTCTTCAACTCTCTCTTCGTGTTTGAATTGTAAAACATTGTTAAATATGTTGAACAAAAACAAAAGGTCAAAGACTTTGCTAAAGAAATTTAGAAAAAAGAGCAGCGAACGCTCAGCCAACAACGCTCTAATACTATATTATGTGAGAGGGAGCATCTCCAGAGCATCTGTATACTTAGCGTATAGACAGTGTCGGCCTAGCGCCAAGACGCGTGGCACAAATTATCTGCTGAATTGTTGCCTCAAAAACAAAAGCAAAAGTAGTAAACAAACCAAATAGACGAAGTTCATTTGCCACCGGTTCGAAGATGGATGGAATTAAACAAGCCATGACTAAACGCCAACTGATAAGCAAACTGCCAGAAGCAAATACACAATTCAAATTTCTCAGCATCCAATCTTCTTTAATTTCGACTGCTTTGTTCGTTGCCGAGACGTTGGCAGTCGTTTAAAGCAAAAATATTCGCTTTACTTGGCAGGCAAATGTTATTTCAGTTGACATCGGAGTCAAAGAGAATTGCAATTATTTTTATTAGATTTTTGGTTAGCGTGTTTTCAAAGCACTAATTGAGTTGTTAATTCGTCAACTGGAATAATTGAGCGAACGCTGTCAGATTCATGTACTCGTATCGTAAATAGGCATTTTGAGAAGTTTTTGCTTGAGTTTTAAAGTTTGAGTTTTTAAATTCTCAATTTACTTATTTTATTGACAACAACCGTTTTCTGAAATGAAGACTTTTATTGACAGATTACGCGTGAGTCATGTCAAGCTGTAATGCTATTTTTGCTGAGTATTGTTTTGCCAATTCATTATGGAAAGACTTTGGCCTGAACAACTTTTACAAGTCGTTCAACTTTGTTACAAAAATTCACGTTCTGTAAAGAATGGGGTTCGCGCTTTCAATTTCTGTTCAACATAATCGGCTTACTGAGGGTACTATGCGCAACATCCTTAACCCATATGGAGACCCTGGATTCAATATTGGATAATATTCGACCGAATAGACCATTTTCAGCACGCAGTGAAGAAAATATACCATCCGAAACTGAGAGTGTACACGAAGACTGTGGAGAGATATGGAACCACCTGGTTCATTTAATGTCGAGATCTTAAATGGAAAGCATTCAAAGAACTAGAGATGATTTTCCCAAGCTTTGATCTATACGCTCTCGAAATGTTCCAAGAAGATCCGATGTTTTTCAGCCAAATTTTATTCAGCGTTGAGGCCCATTTCTAGCTCAATGTGTATGCAAACAAGCAAAATTGCCACATTTTGAAGGACCAGCAACTTGAAGAGATTCAAGAGGCGTCATTCCATTCATGTAAAGCCAACGGTTTGGTGTGGTTTGTTAGCCGGTGCATCAACGATCCATACTTCTTCAAAAATTATGCTGGTGGGAACGTAACCGTCAATGACGACCATTATCGCGCCATGATAACCGAAATGTCTGAAATTGAAGTTCGTGTTCTCGGCGATATTTGGTTTCAACAAGGCGGCGACGAACACATCGTATCAATCAATGGATTTATTGAAAGAATATTTCGGTGAGCAAATAATTTCACGTTTTGGGCAGGTCTTTTGGCCACCAAGATCGTCTGATATCGCAACGTTAGACTTTTTTTGTGGAGATATGTTTGTAAAGTCTAAATTCGATGCGGAAAATCCCGATGTAGGCCTTGGAGCAATTATCACGTGAGTAATTCGTCGCTTACCAGTCGAACTGCTCGAAAGAGTTATCGAGAATTGGATTCTACGGATGGACCATCTGAGACGTAGCCGCGGCCAACGTTTGAAAGAGATAATTTTCAAAAAATAAATGCCATGGAATGTTCTTTCGAATGATAATAAACATTTCCAGAACATTAAATTTGAAGTTTTTGTGTTTTCCCTGAAAAAGGTCGGGAATCTCGAAATGAATCATCTAATATAAAGCAGGTTCGTTTAATACTCAGTTGCTGACCATAAAAGAAACTGACTGAGTCCGAAGATATCTGGACGTACTAACTTGTAAGCAAAATTACTAATTCAAAACTGCAGTCCGACTAATATGAAGTAGCCAAAAAATCACCAGTCGATGATTATAAGCGAGAATCTTACATACTGGTTCATATGACTGTCACTTTCTAAGTAGCTGGGAGGCTAGAGTCTTTGCTTATATTTATGAGGTCATGGTTCAAATCGTAAATTTTTTGTTTATTCCTTGATTATCTTTTTGGTGAATTCACTCTAGCAGTTAACCTTCTCGCTCGGTTTATTATCAAATTGGTAAGGATTGTATTTAGCCTCGGATTAAACAGACTGAACGAGCAAGGTCACAACTTAGTTTTAAGCTTGCTTGTTGTTGTCCTACAGTTAAACTTGCATATAAAAGTTGCAAAAACAAGCATATCTACATGTATTGTATCTACAAGTATTTTGAACTATATATGGCTGTGTGCAAGCATATCTGCATATTCATATGAGTGTGTCAAAGTACTTAAGTGTTTCTTATTATTTCCAACTTCCACTAAATTACACACATTCTTTTGGTATAAAAGCGTGTGCAGAATAAAATATATGCAAACTATGCGCTTACTACAACAACAATAAATATACAAGCCACCTTGTTGCATTTATTTAAAAGAAAATACTGGCAGCGCAATGCAAAGCGGCGACGGAATGTGGCTGGAAAGCACTTAAGCTGACTGTGAGCGCACAGCAGCGCACTTATGAAGTATAAAAGTCAAGCAGATTACGACAAAAAACGAACCTCATCCATACATATGTAAAGGGTGATTTTTTAAGAGCTTGATAACTTTTTTTAAAAAAAAACGCATAAAATTTGCAAAATCTCATCGGTTCTTTATTTGAAACGTTAGATTGGTTCATGACATTTACTTTTTGAAGATAATTTCATTTAAATGTTGACCGCGGCTGCGTCTTAGGTGGTCCATTCGGAAAGTCCAATTTTGGGCAACTTTTTCGAGCATTTCGGCCGGAATAGCCCGAATTTCTTCGGAAATGTTGTCTTCCAAAGCTGGAATAGTTGCTGGCTTATTTCTGTAGACTTTAGACTTGACGTAGCCCCACAAAAAATAGTCTAAAGGCGTTAAATCGCATGATCTTGGTGGCCAACTTACGGGTCCATTTCTTGAGATGAATTGTTGTCCGAAGTTTTCCCTCAAAATGGCCATAGAATCGCGAGCTGTGTGGCATGTAGCGCCATCTTGTTGAAACCACATGTCAACCAAGTTCAGTTCTTCCATTTTTGGCAACAAAAAGTTTGTTAGCATCGAACGATAGCGATCGCCATTCACCGTAACGTTGCGTCCAACAGCATCTTTGAAAAAATACGGTCCAATGATTCCACCAGCGTACAAACCACACCAAACAGTGCATTTTTCGGGATGCATGGGCAGTTCTTGAACGGCTTCTGGTTGCTCTTCACCCCAAATGCGGCAATTTTGCTTATTTACGTAGCCATTCAACCAGAAATGAGCCTCATCGCTGAACAAAATTTGTCGATAAAATTTTCACATTTCGAACCGAACACTGATTTTGGTAATAAATTCAATGATTTGCAAGCGTTGCTCGTTAGTAAGTCTATTCATGATGAAATGTCAAAGCATACTGAGCATCTTTCTCTTTGACACCATGTCTGAAATCCCACGTGATCTGTCAAATACTAATGCATGAAAATCCTAACCTCAAAAAAATCACCCTTTATATACATATATACAAGCATGCAGATAATGCCATGCTGCAAGAATGTGGAGAAATTGCAACAAAGAGCAAAGAGTTGGGAAATTTTTAATGGCAAGCAAAAGAAAAGCGCAAAATATAAATGACGGTGAGGGTGGGAGGGGTAATGAGTGGGTTATGGTGAGAGTTATTAAGTGCAAGTATATAGATCTGTGGGATTAAAGCTGTGTATGCGCGTTTTATACACAATATGTATGTACATATATGTTATCAGTGGTGGAGCGGGTGGTGGCGCAAAATAATTATACAATGTATTTATATAAATATAAACAAGTATATATCAGAGAATATGCATATACATATACATATGTCTGTGTGTATGTATATTTGCATTTACACATATTTATATCAGCTTCGCCTTGTGCCATTAACATACGCAGCGGCGGCAGCATACCCAACGCTTGTCGTGCAGACCGCCGCTGTCTGAGCCCCAACATTGCGGTGGGTCATGGTTAGCCCGAGTTGGTTGTGTGTGAATTGAGGGTCGGTGCATAAATTTTTTCCGCTTACATGTGGGCGTGTGTGTGTGTGTGAGAAATTCTTACTGGCATTGTTTAGACCGAGCGCGAGCGAGTAGCTATGCCGCATGTAAGTAATATTGGCGCTGAAGAGGGTCTGCTGTGAACTACAGGCGAGGTAAATAACTAAAGAACGGTGAAATAGTGGCGGAATGCCACAGTGTGGGATCGCTGGCATAGCTGTTGGCCTGTGCGCGGGAACATATTCATTGGTTGTGAGCATGGCAAATGTAATTAATTGATGTTGACGGCGTTGCAGCAGCGACAGGGTTGCGCATTCTAAATGATAATGGGATAATGCTAATGATGATAATACGTTTTATAATACCACGGTGTATTATTTAGTCGAAGATGTGGCAGACAAGCTAGCAGTGCAGCAAAGAAGACCAACAACAACTGCATTGTCAACTCGCGCGGCGTTGTAAGTGTGACTTGAATAAGGAAAATCTGTGGCGGTGACACGGCAAATAAACAAACAAAACTGCCTGTGTGTGTGTGCATGTCAGATAAACAAAACAAAAGCAAAGTAAGCGAATAAGAAGAGGCAGGGAAATGGTATTTAATTGGAAAAAAGTATATGGTGAATGAAAGAACGCGAAATAGCCCGGAGAGGCAAGCATAAATATTGAGACAAGCAGCAAAAGAAAACGCAAAGTCAACAAGCGCAACAGGTAGACAGCGACAAACACACGCACAAAAACACTAACACACACTCACACCGAAAAAAGCAACAACACATACAAATGTATTGCTATGCGAAGAAATGAGCTGTGGCGATTGACGCGGCCCTTCGTGCGCTGCGGAGCGCCAAGCGCGCTGCTTGCCTACCTGTTGAGCGCAATGCTCACCGAAAAAGTCTACAAACTCTCCACAAACGCACACCTATTGGCTATAACTCGTTGGCTGCGGCGACTTGGCGCTGAGAAATCACAACGCTAGCCGCTAAGATCAGTTAATAAACGGGGTTCAAAGCGAACGTATCGGCCTTTAGCGGAGTTACGGTATTGCTACCGAGGCGCGGTGTGGTGTGTATAGGAAGGGTGTGCGCTTAGGCCAAGCATATATATTGGGTAAATAGTGGAGAAAGAAGCCTAAGTGGCAGTATTAAGAATAAAAAAGCAAAAAAATATGAAAAAAATAAAGAAATCAATAAAAAATAGCGAAATACGTGCAAAATAAAGCGAAATACGTGCAAAGTGCAATTTCAAGAAAGCCAGCAGAATCGACAAAGCGAGTAAATATCTGCCAAGTGCGACGTTGGTAGTTAAAAATATACAAATGCAATTACATTTATGCGGTGCGCGCATATACTTATTTGAAGTATTTTATGAAATATAAAATATTTTACGATCAAAATTATATATTACGATTATAGAAATTACCACATCTACACACATATATATATATGTACATATATAACGAATAAACAACGAAGTTAATTTTAAAACAGTAGATTATAGCGCTTAGTGACAAGCGACGACGAAAAAAAAAAATAAATAAATATAATAAAATAAAACAAACGACAAAGTAGAAAAGCGCACATAAATTCTAGTGACTAGCGCAACGAATAAATATTTATAAAGTTACTTAGCGAAAGCGGCAAAAATCGTGCAAAAATAAACAAATAAAACAGTAGCGCAAAAAGCTGGCAAGGCAAGCGTTTAATAGCACCAGCGAGTACAGAGGCAGATTAATAAAGGAATCTCATAAATCAGCGCATAAAGAACGACAAAGCGACAAAGCTAAGTGATAACGAGACGAAAAGCTAGAGAACGACAAGTGGACATACACAAATATACACACACATACAAACAGAGCGAGGAATAGCAAGGAGAAATTAGTGTGAATAGTGGTAAGAGGAGAAAAGATGTAATACTTTTTTGAAAAAAAAAAATCCAAAAATTTCCAGAAAAAAATATATTTGCTATGGATTCTAAATAAAGCTAAATTACAAACTAACATTAAGACAAAACAAAAAAAAAAATTAATAAAAAAATAAATAAACCAAAAAAAAAAAAATTTGAAAATTCGTGTAAAATTTTCGAGTTTGAGGGCTGAGGCCAGAACCCTAAACAAAGTCTTAATTTTAGTTTATATTTTTTTAAAAATGTAGAAAACTTAAAAAATCGAAAACTCGTAGAGTATTTAAAAGTTTGGGACAGTCTATGAAGTTTATAAAAGCTCTCATTGGGCAATTTATACAGCAGAAGAATACATATCGTCACCTGAAATGCAAAATAACGTATCATCAAAAATTCGAAATGAGTGTCTTATGATTACGCTTCACTACTTTCAAATTGTATACATAATATTAAATATGTTCAACATTTTCTGGTTCTGCGGTCATATATAAACAGTTTTAACCAATATTAATATTTTGTTCACTCATGTTCCATTTTTATTCCGTGTTTCATTCATGCCACGTAAATTTTTGAAAATGTTGTTACGTTAATTTGCATTTCAGGTGACGATATACAGAAATGAACAGCGTATAGCCCGAATTTGTCGCTCACTTCTTGAGATATGATTCTGAAATTTTGTATATACAGTATCGGACAAAACATTTGCAACTGAAATATGGTATTGAAAATAATGTCGATTACACAGAAAATAATTGCCGGAAACCTACTCTTTTAATTTTATTTTAAATATTGGATATTAATTAAGGTAAACAAAGCAAATTTAATAATATTTTTCAGTTCATTTGTTTAATGTATATAAGAAAACGATATAACATCTATATTCAATAAGACAAAACAATTGCAACTCAAAGAAAAGGGTTCACTATTGTAATAAAATAAAGAAAAACTTATTATTTTGTAGCAAACTCATTACTCTCAATAACTGCTTTGCATCGCAGCGGCATTGAAGCTATAAGGTCATCCACTATGGTTAGGGGTATATTTCTCTATGCCTCCAGGGCCCTTTGGAAAAACTGATCAGTATTTGACACATTACTGCGATCAATTTTTTTTTTACAATTTCCCTTAAATTTTCTTTGAGATTAAGGCCTGGGAACTGTGGAGGCCACTCCATTCCATCCACTTTATTCCTCTGTAACCACGATTTTAGGGCCTATGCCATATGCTTCGGGTCGTTCTTCTATTGGAAGACCCACTTATGTGGCATTTCCCATTCACCATGTGGCCACATTACGGTTTCCAGAATGTCTTTGTAAACGTACCGATCCATGGTACCATTAATACGATGAAGCGGCCCCAAACCAGAAGCAGAAAAGCATTCCCAGACCATAACATAGCAACTATGGTTGACTGTTTTTAGATAATAGAAATTTTTAAGAGGCTTCGAACGTCGAACGAAACTCACCCATCACTTTCTACCAAATTAAATTTGGACTAATCACTAAAAAGAACAGTTTTCCTCTTGCTTTTTGGCCATTCTAGATGATTTTTAGCGAACACAATCGTTTTAGTTGGTTTCGTTTGCTAATAAGCGGTTTCTTCGCTGGTCGGTAACTGTGTAAATCAGCGTTATTTAGGCGATGAGCGACCGTTCTTGAGTAGATTGGTAGCCCAAGCTCCTTTACCAATTGCGGAGCGCTTTGAAATGGATATTTTTTTATCTCCCTTACAATTGAGCTGCCAGTTTTGTCATCAGTTTTTCTTGATCGGCGATCACGATGCACTACTTCGACAGTTTTGTTCCTAATAAAGTTCGAAATTATTCGTGAGATTAATGACTTGTGAATTGTGTACTTTACAGAAATTTCTTTTTGAGAAATTCCGTTATTATAATCACCAAAACACGTGATCGGAGTGCTTCACCGAATTTATTTAGAGCCAATACTTTTTTTGTAAAAAAATTTAAAATAAAAAATATTTTCGCAAAAATTCAGAGCAGAAAGTATGCTCAGTAAATGTTCTAATTAATTGAAACTCAATACCGTTAGAAAAAGAAACAAACAAAGGAGAAAAGAAATGAACAATACAGAGTTGCAATTGTTTTGTCGCCGTGGACTGGCGTACATTTAAAATTGTTTTCAAATATAACCCGCAAAATAAAAAAAGATCGCGATAAACGTTGCAAAATATGTCACTACAATGCTGTAAATTTAAAAACAAGAAACTAAAAAGAATTCGAAAGAAAAGTAGCATTGTAAGACAAAAAAAAAAGTAGAACGTCGGTTTAGTTGCAAATGTTTTGTCCGATACTGTACATATGCATATGTGCTGTAAGAAGCTGCTCATTTGTCGGAACGACTGATATCGGATCACAATAGACTATAGCTGCTATGCAAACTGATTGATAAAAATCAAGTTTTTATAGAGAAAACTGTTTCATTGGACAAGAAATCTGCACAAAATTTGACACAGATTATTGCATATGGCATCGGCTGAGTGGTAAACTTTTGAAAAAAACGATTTTTTTGAAATTTGGAAATCGAAATTGAAATTATTACGGTCGCTAGAGCGTTTCTTGTAGAAAAGAAACAGAGTGGGGAACTCTGCAACTCCTATATTTAAACGCGTTTTTCTGAAAATAGTGATTTTCAAAACGGTTTCCATTCCCAAAGAAAGAGTTTTGAATGTATCTAGTTCCAATTTGGATCAAATAGATTTGAAAAAATCATTTTCTATTTGTCATGAATGTATTTATTCAAAAACAAAACCGGATCGATTAGTTAATTTCAACATTAAAAAAAAAATAGCGAAAATCAGTGATTTTTTGGAGGATCACACTGAGACGATCCCTTAAGGGGTTGCATGGGTTTCCTCTTGTAAAAAAAAGTAATTTATCAAAAATGTTTTTCTCATATAAAAAATTAAATATTTTATTAGATTTTTTTAATTGTTCAAACATACACTATTAACAAAGAAATTCTGAAATTTTTGGAAAAAAATATTTCAAACTCGGTCATTGTGACGCCATTTTCGAACACTCCTCGGAAAAAAGATGACCCCGCGCTGGCAGTATAACACCTTACATGATCATCTAAAGTGAAAAATACATGTTTTAGTTAAAACCTTAACTCAAAAGTTGGAAGAAGGAAAAAAACTGAAAATTGGATTTTTGACAGAAATAGAAAAAAAGAGAAATTTCAGGAAATTTTGTTTTCAAATCGTTGTAATCGAAAAAAATACTTCGCTCAACTCTTTAAGATTGGTATCTCAAAGATGGATCTAAAATTTCACGAGGTTCGGTTGAGTAGTTCTTGAGAAATTTTGCCAACCGACTTCAAAACCGCAGTTTCGAGAAAAACGCTTTTAAAAACGCCACACTTAGCCTAGTTAGTCTCGAGCACACAAGTTCTAAAGGCTGTATCTCCGAAACTATTACTCGTATCAACTTGAAAATTGAGGACAATATTCTAGAGATGTTGTAAAATTTAATAAAAAAAAGTCGATTTATTTAAAACCGTAAACCTATATAACCGCTTAAAAACTCAACCATGCCCTGCTTCTTTCTCTACCAACTTCAGATCGCCCGTACATTATTTTCCCTTAATTTTAGTTCATCTTTCGTTTCGATGGATTTTCTTCTACTTTTGACTTTTTTTATTTTCAAAAATACAAATACATATACATACATAGTAATATAATACACATACATATGTATATGTAATATACGATATCAAAGATTTTAATCCTAAGCACTAATTCGGCTATATGCAAGCTTAAATGCAAGCAGATGCTTACAAGCAGCTTTACTGTCAATACTAAATCCTTATAATAAACCCGAGCGCACTGTTTGCCAAGGCATATCAAGTTAAGCACTTTTGGATTGCAGTGAAGACTAAAAATAAATGCCAGGAATGAGCGCTGCAATACACATAACCGGATATTAAGTAAATAAAACAGAGCAACAACACCAACGCAGCAAATGAAACGACGACAAACACACTTGTCTATATGAATCTGTGTTTGTGAAATTCCAGCACGAAAGAAGAGCTCGCTGCTTACACACATACATACATATATACGTGCTGCATGTAACATACATGCATGCATATACATCTCATGCATACATATGTATGTATATACATACGCACAGTGGTCTTGCTCTCATATGCAAGTCCTATTTGCCCATAAGCAATTGGTAGATACACAATTCGAAATCGAAGCGAAGCGACAAACAAAAATACTTGCTATCTTATAAGCATAAATTCCAACTAGAATAACGACACAACAACAGTAACTCGCACCGTACAAATAACAACAACTCGTACAGTACAACAAAAGCAACGTCATCCGGACACACACGCTCGCTGACGTCAAGGCAATCAAATAAACGACGACAAACTGACCAGCCAATTGTTAAGTCAATCATCGGATATTACAAACGACAGGACGCATGTATGTGTGTGTGTGTGCCCGTGTGCGAAGATAGCGGTGTGTTTGCTTGTATTCTTAGTAAGTGGACCCGTATAGCGAGTTGACGTTTCAGCGGTGCTGCACGGCTTTGGGGTGCCGGCAAGTGGAGTGTATACACAATATTATTGCACTATTTTTAAATAGTAATTGTTGTTTTTGTTTTTAAATCGCCATTAAATATTTATGGGTGTATAATTAACTAAACCCTTGTGCGCAATCACTGCCCTACTTTTGCCTGAAATCAATAACTATTTAAGTACTTAGCACTTGGTTAAGCTCGTGGCCGCATGGTCGTAATTGCTGTGAAGTATAATTTCATTTTGCTAAATAAGTGCGTAAGTACTTAGGGGATTTGTGGTTGTTTGCTTAGGTTGAGCTTGGCGCAAAACTGATTTTGTGTATACGAATTCATATGGATTAGAGATATTAAATAAAAATGGCAATTTATATGTAAAAAAGCTAACTCGGCAGACTTTTTACTGCCTCAATCGATATATGAAAGACCGAAACCTTTGTATAATGGAGTCTTTCATACGAGGCTGTTGTTTCCTTTCTTTGGTAATGGATTCTACGTGGCAGTGTCCAAACCGAGCGCAAAGCCTCGCTAGGCGAGTAGTATAAAGCTTCATACACATTTATATAGCGAGCCGCTGGTTTTAAAACCGACGCCCGCTCGCAGCCGCACCTCTGGTGAACAGACGCTGCAATTAGACTTCAGCGCATCCTTAAATCGAATGTAACGGAGCGGCTCCGTTGAAGCTTCTTCTCTTTTAGCCGTGATCCAAGGCTCCATACGGATTGGTTACCGCATCTTACACATAAGTACATTCGACAATTGAAAATTCCCCAGCCTTTATAGTAAAACACATTTTTTTGTTTATGATAATAGCAATCCTCCAACTTTTTGATAACATTTGTGTAGTACGATTTGTCCTTAGCCTCAAAATAAGTCTCAGTTTTGATGTTCACCTCTTCATTCGGCGAAAAATTTTTCCAGCGAGCATTATTTTGTGATCTGAGAACAGGAAATAGTGGCTGAGAGCCAGATTTGTAGAATACGATGGTTGCGGAAGTAATTCAAAGCCCAATTCATAGATTCTTGCCATCGGTTTTACAGACTTGTGACACAAAGTATAGACGCTCTAACCTTGCCAGCTGACTGTTGTGTTTTTCCAGTTCTGGGAGCGGGTTCATCGTATGCAACCCACTCGGATGACTGTCGATTGGATTTCTGATAGAAATACTGAGCCTTAAATCTTGATAGAGCCTCAACCATTGTCACATGTCGCTGCAAAACCTTGGGTTTATTACGCTTGAACATCTCCAGACACTACTGCGAATCATCAACTCGTCGTTGTTTTTAGTCAAAAGTGAGCTCGCGCGGTGCCCACTTTACGCAGAGCTTTCTCATTCGGAAATATTTGTGAACGACATGATATTCACGTTCAGTTGATATCTTTAGAGTATCTGCTGTCTGGAACAATTTCACTTTATGGTCATCAAAAGATATTTTGGGGACTTTTTTATGTTTTAGTTAGTAACGACCTTTTTTGGACGTCCACTGCGTTCACCACCTTCGACGCTAGCTTCATCACGTCCAAACTTAGCATACCAATCCTTGATGGTTGATTTTCCGTGGGAAGTGTCTGTAAATCCGTCATTAGCCGTATTTTTTCCCTTTAACAGGCAATAGTTTACCAATAGGCGAGATTCACTTTTCTCCATTTTTGTCACAATGACAAAAGTTGTTTCACTCAAAATGATATTCATAAACTAATGATCCGATATGCGCCTTTGGAAGGTAAAAACTAACTAAAAACCAACTGGATTTAATTCTAGTGGCGCCATCTATGTGTCAAGTCGAAGACTTTATAATTGTTCTGTTATTTTTCACTATTCGACGTCATAAGTGATGCCTTAAGTATATTTTCTGATGAACGAATCCTAAATTGATAATTTTAATGTATATAATCACTTTCAGTTTCTTCTTCATCAGATATATATAAAACGATTCTAAACCCGAATTGCTTCATAACAGTAAATTCTTTCTGCAGAAATATTCAAAACTAAATGAGTCAAAATTCTGCCAAATCTGACCATATTTTTAATATTATTTGTTCCCTAAAGGAACAATTTTGTATAAAAGTCGAAGCTTCCACACTCAACTCTGATACACTGTTACAGGTGGCAGTCGGTGCTAATTTGCTAAATAAATATGAAAATTCGCAAAGTGAAAAGAATCATGAGCAAATACAAACTCACATAACAAGCCAAACACCAAAAACTAAGACATAGCAAAAACAACAAAGATAGCTAAGTACAAAAAACAAAGCTGCCAAGACATTTTAATATCGTTTGATAAGTACAAGCGAAAGCACTTAAGTAACAAATTAGCAAGAACTTTCGCAAAATCATTTCTGCCATGGAAATTCAAGGTAATGAGCATCAACGAACAACAACAATAAGCATGCAATCTAGAGTCAACAAGTCAAAAAGGATTATGTATATTTACTGAGGGGAGCATATAAGGTACGAAATAACGGTATATGCGAAGATATTTGAATGGAGCAGCGAGTGGCTCATATAGAAATTTTTGCCGATTATAGGACACAGTGAGGAAAAAATAGTAAAACTTTGTTCATAATTGTAAAACTCTTCATTTATTCTTCGAAACCTGTGCCGTTCCCCTCAAAGTAATCCCTCTTTGCTCTAATACAGTTTTGCCAACGTTTTTTTCCAATTCTCGAAACGGTTGTTAAGCTCAATTTTCGGCATAGCTTCCAATGTGCGTAGCGATTTACATTTAATGTCTTCAATTGACTCAAAATGGTTTCCGCGGAACGGTCGTTTGATTTGCTGAACAGCTAAAAGTCACACGGAGCTTAATCAGGCGTAGACGGTGATTGACGCGCGATATTGGTTGAAAGTTCCGTGAAAAACTCATGAAGAATCCATGCAGTACGCGACGGTTTATCGTGGTGCAAAATGTTAGAGTTTTCGGCCCATAATTTCGACCTCTTTTTACGAATAGCTTCGCGCGAACGACGCATAACACTCAAATAGTATTTCTTGTTGGCAGTCAGGCCGGTAGGAAAGAATTCGGAGTGCACCGCAGCTCGAGAACGGTAGAAAACTCTCAACATAACCTTGATTATTGACCTGATTTGACGTGTTTTTTTTTCGGCTTCGTCACACTTTTACGATATTTGGCCAATTGATTTTTTTTCCAGGTCGTAAGTATAGATCCATGACTCATCGCCAGTATTAATACCTTTCATGACATCTTGGTAGACGGAGACCATTGTTTCATGGACGTTAACGCAATGTTGTTTTTCGAAAAAAATTGTGATTTTGGAACCAATCATGCTTTCACTTTTCTTAGACCCAAATGATATTTCAAAATGGCTTTAAATGATCTTTCCGATATTCCAACGATTAAGCAAGATCCAGTTAGATCCCTGATCCCTGACTGTTAGTCGTTGATTCTCAAGCAACAGTTGCTTGACGTATTGACGTATAAAATCATCAGTTGATGTTGAGGGCCGACCTGGAAGTGGTTCGTTGTCAACACGTTCTTGTCGCTCTTTGAATAATTTCAAAATTTTTAGTTTAAATTGAAAAGTCTTACTATTTTTTGCCCACAGTAGTACATACAAGTACAAAATCGGTTATGTTGGTTTATGTGCGCGTGGGTGCATTTTTGATATGGGGCCATACGACTGGATGCTGCCATTAATTCACCTTTAATTCGTTGCTGTTGTTGCAGGTAATTAAGGCTTGGGCTTTTGTTTCCAAATTGCTCTTTCGTATCGCATTTCGCACTCGTGCGTTTTTTTCATCCGCGCATAGCAGACGACGACGATGGTTCGAATGATTGCGCGTACGCGTGAAAATCACACAGCTGCACGGGTTGCCTTAAAAAGCTTCAGCGAACGCGAGCTGCGAGCTTACGCACTGCAGCTGTGTGCGTACATGCATGTGTGTGTTCTGTGCGATTGGAATTTTAACGGTTTAAATATTTTTTTTGCTTACTAATGTGTAAATTTAATTAAAAAGATAAGGCAGCGCAATATGACAGCGAAAAATGCTGGAAAATTCAATAGCATATAAAGCAAATAATTGCAACGGAGAGCTTAACCATGCGCGAAAAGGTAGACATTACAAAAACAAAAAAAAATTAAATAAAAATTCGCACTCTCCCTGCTTTTCTTCACGCGAAATTCGCATATTGCACGGCGCTGCCGAGGTAAAGTAAAGTTTAAGGCAAATATTTATGCTTGTGTCGCACGTGAAGGTATGCAAATGTTGCAGGTGTTAGTGGTGGATGTGTTGCGAAGGTTACAGGCGTCTTCGCGTGGTGTCCGCCACCAGTTGGCTTTGGAGGTGTGAAGTAGTTTTAAGAATGTACTTGGTTACAATGTAAGAAACAGTTTAAAACTTATATGTATATATGTATAGTAAGTGCACAATACCATATATGTTTATTTATATATGTATTTATGGTATGTAGATACATATATGTATCTAGACACTACTGCTTATCTTAACTGAATATTATGTATGCATATAGACAGTATGCATATATTGCACGGATTAAAAGAGAAAGACAGAGAAGGGTTAAGCTACGCTTATTAAGACTTCAAGTAAATACATAAAAAATATATAAAGAAGTATGTAAAGCTAAATAATTCATTCTAATTTTCTAAAAAAATCTATAACTTCAATAGAAGGTCAACGATTTTCGTACACGAAATTGATTTTGAGCGTGCAGTTTGTATGGCAGCTATATGTTATAGTAATCCGATCTGAAAAAAATTTTCGCAAATTGTACCGCTATTTCTTAAAATAGTCTATGTCAAATTTAGTGAAGATATCTCTTCAAATAAACAATTATGCCATACAACGACTTTATTTTGACGGCTCAGTTTGTATGACAGCTATATGCTATAGTGAACCGATCTGAAAAATTTCCTCTGAGATTACGTCACTGCCTTGGAAAATATTCCAAGCCAAAATTCGAGAAGATATTTAGTTAAATGAAAAGGCTTTCCATACAAGAACTTGATTTCGATCAGTCATTTTGTATGGCAGCTATATGTTATAGTCATCCGATCTGATAATTTTTTTCACAAATTGTACCGTTATTTCTTAAAATAGTCTATGTCAAATTTAGTGAAGATATATCTTCAAATAAACAATTTTTCCATACAACGACTTGATTTGGACGGCTCAGTTTGTATGACAGCTATATGCCACAGTGATCCGATATCGGTGGATCCAACAACAGAGCAACTTCTTAAGGAGAAAAGAATATGTGCAAAATTTCAGATCGATATCTCAACAACTGAGGGATTAGTTCGCATTTATGCAACAGGAAGACGGACTTGGCTAAATCGACTCAGCTCGTTCATATTTTATGGGGTCTCCGACTCTCCCCCTGGACGTTACAAACGTCAATCGTGACAAACTTATTATAATTATCTTCTGCATAAAAAAACCTTAAATTTAAACCAAAATTGCTAAGCTCTATATTAGCTACTCCTAAGTGAACGTTATACAACGGAACTCTTAAGTTCACTTGAGCAATTGCGTAAATTTAAAGGAAAGAAAAGGAAAACGCATTTCCAACGAACGTAAAGGCAGCAACAAGACGAAGAAGGCAAGAATAACAGAGAGAGGGTGCTGCGCAACAAAAATAATAGGCAGTTACACGAGTTCGCGTATTTCGTATCAGATGTCAATAAAATAGCAGCTGTAACGCGAGAAAAAGAAAAAAAACACGGCAATAAGAAATCAACAACCGCATATGCTGCAACAACACCAACAAACCGCCAGCGACGCAGCAACAGTTGTATTGGCAACAGCGTTGGCAACGGTAAGACAAACAGGATTCGCACAACGGCGCAACAACGTGCAGAAAATTTTAAAATACCTACATTACACACCATTACAAAAACAGCAAAAAAACACTGAAAAAAAGTTAACGGCAGCAATATGAGCCGGCTGCAACAAGCAACACAAACGCAAGAGCCACAAGTGAAAAGTGGGATATGAAGCGAGGAAAAGTGGTAAAAGCAATGAGAGAGTCAAACGCACATTTGAGTATATGTGTATATGAATGTATGTATGTATGTATGTATGTATGTATGTATGTATGTGAGTTATTTTACAAACATTTGCACTCAAAGCGTTGGAGGAAGGCACGTGAAACTCTTGCCGGCACTTGCTGCACACGGGCGTGCACTTGAATATCAATAGTCAAAATTTCATAGCTCAAATCTTTGCTTATTCGATTTGTTTCGATTTTTTCCGATATTCTTACTTCAATTCAAAACTGGTGTATTGACTGCATACCCAAAAATAATATGCTAACGTACATACTTACGAGGTATGACAATTAAGTAATGAGACTGATTCCATAAAAACCGTATATTTGAAAATTATTCTACAACTCTGCCATCCCCTTAAAAGTAGTCCCCTTGGGCAGCTATACAGCGATTCCGGCGCGTTTTCCATGCTTCGTAACATTTCTGGAACGCTTCGATTGGGATGTCCGCGAGTACCCTCGTCACGGCCGCCTGGATGTCCGTAATCGACTCAAAGTGGGTTCCTTTGACTACCGATATTGTTTTAGGAAACAAAAAAGTCAGAGGGTGACATGTCGGGCGAATAAGGCGTCTGTTGTAACATGTCGATTCCTTTGGATCCCTGAATTCAACGTTCATTCTGGCGTTGGCTCAAGTATTTAGCAATGCTTAACTTCAATCTCAATGGAGTTTTGAGAGGTTTCTTAATTATACCAAACTATCCAAACCAATGGGACGTTTTCTGAGCATCTTTCAAGCAGAAGTCTTTGCTATAAGTCGGTGTGCAGAACTCATTCTCCACTGTAACCGCAATCAACATATCGCTATACTTATTTATTTAGTATATTCAGGGGAGGAGTGTGTAGGAAGGCTGAACCGCCTATCAATGTGTGCAACCGGATACATCTAATCTGGGTGCCGGGGCATAAAGGAGTTGCCGGCAATGAGCTGGCCGACGAACTAGCACGTTCTGCGGCAGTGTCCAGGATGACGGGACCAGATCCATCCATTGCAGTGGAGTCCCAAACTTTAAATGAGCTTTTTCTCACGGAGAAAAGAGTGTACCAATCTACCTCTGGGTTTAAGGAAATTTTCAACCTCCCCCGAGACATATTCTGTCTCCTTACAGGGCACTGCAGGTCCAACTGAGCATAATCTAGTGCGGATATTGCCGGTTTTGCGATTTGAAACAGGAAACTCCAGAAAACCTGATTCTGGATTGCCCAGCAATTTGCAGAACCCTGCTCAAGGCCTTAGGTTAGGATCTGATGGACAGTTGCGCCCAACAGGCTTCCCAAAATGGTCAGGATGCTGGACCTTTATGACCATGTGTGATGTAGGAGAAGCCACAATAGACCTTAAGTCGTAGTGCAAAGCCTCAGTTTTACTATCTATCTACAAATATCTTAATTATTATAGAAGCATGGATCCACTATATGTCAGAAGATTTTTTCGATATACTACAAGTATAAAGTGTGTACATATTTAACAATAATTTTAAGGAAATTAAACCATATTTATATAAGTTTTACAACCGAGTGAGCATTTGAATGCTCGTCTATATCAGTAGCAACTGAAGCACGAGAGATACACCAAAAGCTTAGAAGAGCCATAGCGTTAAAATTCCTACTGTCAATAACCCTAAGATTTTAGATGTGACATGTGACAGCCTGTGTCGCTTCACTCCTCACAGGACCGAGTCAAAGTACAGAGCTGCAACAAAATCCTTAGGTCGCTAGCCGGCAACGCATGGTTAAAAGACAAAGAAACGTTTTTGGCAACATACAAGGCAATCGGACGACCGGTACTTAACTACGCCGCATCAAGATGGTCGCCTGGATGCGGTGAAAAAGGCAAGAGAGAGCTTCATGCCAGAATACTGCACTCTGGACTATAACGGTATGCCCCTTGATGCCTCTTAAGGAACACCTACAAAGTGAAGCCTGTATTATCCCCGTTAAGGAGCATAATAAACTTTTCTCCAAGTTGTGATTGCTGGTTTTGTTTTCTTAGAAATCATCATTATGCAGTCACCTGCTTGAAGCGGAACCGCATCCTAGTAGCATCAAGAGGTCCTTCTTCAACTAAGTGGATGACATAAGACAATACGGCGACCAGACTTCGGACGCAACTAATTTCAGACATGCACTAACCGGCATTCACAGTGAAACCATAAACACCTTCACACTCTTCCTCTAAGTGAACGCTCTTTGGGGCTCTTTGAGTCAAACCACAAACCATTGCAGACGGCGAGCTCGAGTTGTCACGACAATCGAAAGTGACCCCTGCGCAGCTACGTTTTGGATACTGTAGCAGGTTAAACTCCTACTTATCCAGAATCGACCCCGATATTTCAAATATATGTCCAGCATGTAACACGTCCTCACATGACTCTAACCACCTCTTTGCATGCCCTGCTAATCCTACACCCTGACACCGCTTTCCCCATGGTCCGGGCATACCGTTGTTTGACCTTGATGACAACCTATATGAACCTTACCACCCTAACGGGAACTAGATAACCGTTACAACAACAACAAACACAATTTTTATTAACTAAATTTTTAAACTTTTCCTTTGCTAAAAATAGCTGTTAAAATAGAGGAAACCCACACTTCCGGAGCAGCTTAAATTTTTAAATGAATATTAAATGAAAATACGCTTCCGTCAAATTTGCGTCGGCAAAGCTGGCACGCACATATCAAAATTTATTTTCCATTTTTAGGGGAAAATACAAAAGTTTTCATTTAGTTTCTATCTTTGAGGGTCAGTTTTATTTTCAAACCCCACTGAGGGATAGCTACGACTATTATTGTGGCGCTCGGGTTCATTTACCGTGAAGGATTGTTTGCCAGAATATTTAAGTAACTAAAAATATATGTAATATATATGTATACATAAATATAGATAGATATATATGTATGTGTCTATACTTTCGGTTTGACTTTCCAGAGTTGCTAACTGAAAAAAGTTTCATTCGACGGTTCATACTCGCATGTTTGTTCTCACATATCTATTTTGGGATATGAGTCTCCCAGATTGACTAGCATGTGTGCTGCAGATATGTATGTATGAATGTACCCTTTTCAAATGAATGTACGCATATTTGATGTGGGTGCTTTTAGGGTATCAAAGCGCCCTTACTAACTGTAATTGTAGCCGTAAGTTTTACGAACTGTGAACTTTAAATTTTCATTGAATTCGGCTTCGGGCTGTTTTGCTTTTCCAATTTCTTTGTGTTCTCTTCTTCTATTGTATTGTATCAATTTATGATATTGGTTGATGCGCACAACTTTTTGAAGCTTAAAATGCTTTAAAATTAATAAAACATGGCAAACTGAAATTTCAAATAAAAAAAAATTTAAGTCTGCGAGATAAACATATGTACATATTGTTGGCATTTCATTTTGCATTTTTCCTTTAAACTTGTTCACACACCAGACATAGAAATGCCTACCTGTCTGCTAACACAGCTTGTGTAATTTATTTGCTATGCCTCGCGTCTGCAACACAGGAAGAGAAGATCAAAATCTTACTTGTTATTTTATACCCAGCACAGTACTTACTTATATAGCAAAGTATTTGAAGAACATGCAAAATAACATGATAGTGATCGGATAATTAGTCTCCTAGTAAACGCTGAAGCAAGTTCAAAAACTGCTGTTTCGAGAAAAAACGCATTTAAAGCTAAACTGATGGGACTGTTTAACTAAGCAGCTAAACTTTACAAGCCCATAACACAAAAGATATTTGAGGTATCGATTTGAAATTTCGGTATAGTATTTTTAAAGGTATAACCCAACGATGTATGCAAAAATACAAAAAAATATTTATTTCAAAATTTCAATATGGGTTTGCCCCTTCATTTCAATAGTACTCTGGAAAAGTGTAAAAATAAGATAGAATCAGCAAATATATGGGATTTAAGTAAGTTATCGCGAGGTTTGTCTTGACCTCTTTCAAAAACTGGCTACTTCATGATACAGGGTTCCATATAACGGAATTTTAATATAGATGCGCCGCTTTATTTCAATAGTTCTTTTGAAAAGTGTAAAAATAACATAGAATCAGCAATATATGG
>NC_064304.1:25805199-25903109 GCF_023373825.1 Bactrocera dorsalis | reverse complement strand
CCGAAAAATGTTGTTTATAAAGCTGCGTTACATAGAAACAAAAAAATGAAATGATAAATTTAACTTTATTTTAATTTCAAACTACATAATTTCACGCAGGACAACGGCTGCGGGGTCAGCTAGTGAAATATATATTTATATAGCGAGACTCTTATTATAAGGCTGGACTATGCTTCCTTAGAAATAAATTGAAACAGCTCTGACTTTCTCTTTCTCCATGAACTTATGCTGTAAACTTGAGGTTGATCTCAATCTCTTTCTGCGGGATTAAAATCTTCGGAGTACTGATTATGCACTGAAAGACACCAGAACGACCAGGCAGACGATTTATTTAATATGTCTGGCGATATGTCTGTAAGTCACTTGTGCAGACTTACTTTCTTGTCAAATAAAGATGGAGCTCTAATCGAGACGAATTCTATTATTATAGTTGTTTAAAGGCGATCGTCACTTCTCAAAAAGTAATACTTGTGATGCTATGAAATAATTGTTTCTTTAAAATGTACTTTCCAGGATTTCTGATATCTGGTAGTAAAAAGTTTGTCTATATAATACTTCGAGTGTCAGGGACATATTAATTGCAATCTCAGAGGGATGTAATTTTCATGATGCCCCTTGAGCTAGGGAGAGAAAACAAATAAATAATGTATGTATTCATTATAGATCGCTCAAAGGATGAGCTTCAAAAATAAAAAAACTAATTATTTGTTTACCTAAAAGTAAAGTTGCTGCAAAGCCACCTTACTAAAGTGGCTATTTACTTACCGCAACTCTACTTTGAATTGCTGACCAACCAATGAGCGAAGCAATCATCAGCTGTGTTTGGCAAGCGTCCATATCCGTGAGTCGGCTGTCGTTTAAATCGAGCGAGAGGCCATCGACCGTTTGTTGGCTGGTACACAACTCAAATTTAAATTGTACCTTGATTAACGAATATGTAAATCAGTTGAGTGGGGCTATTTGGCTGTAATTGCTGCGGCTATTTATCTGTTGTTCGTTATGCTTGTTTAGTGAGGAATATTGAAGATGAAATTAGTTGGATGTATGTTTTCGAACAGCCTAACATGGCGACTGTCATGTGTTTAGAATGGCTTGATGAAGGGACGATATGCTGATCTTAAGTTTTGCATACTATACGCGACCAGATATGTATGAGTAGTATATATAAGTATATGGATATATGTATATGTACACATGTATTTGTATTAGTTAAGCATTCAAATTAGCACGATTCTATTGTTTTTACTCTTTTTTTGTGTGGCAATTATGACCAATTTGATTTGGAATTAGAATTTTTAATGGCCAGATGAGCGCAAAATATTATTTTCAAACACAGGTTGAACAGGTCCCCTACTTTGACTATTGATTGCCTTCGAAAATAGTTGATTTGATGATTAAATGTTTGTGGCCATATGAATTTTATATTTTTTCGCCTTTTACGTGTCTCCGCACGAAATCATACCGGTATTATGCATATATAGTTAATATGCCATTATTTATGCATTTATGTAAAAATTTTAAAAGTGGAAGCACATTTGTATATTTATGAGATAAAATTATTTGAACTGTCTCCTAAGTTGTTGTAGACATTTCTATGTTAATTAACTGGATATTTCGTCTGACTTGGGTTGGCTGATCGTGGTGGATTAATGGTGCTAATGAACGCTATGAGAGTTGATATTAATAATTTTTGTGTGTAAGTTGGTATCGGGTCGCCGCTTATTTTCAAATTAGTAAATCAAGTAATTTGGTAACAACAATTGAGTGTTACCACTGAAATGCATTATTGAAAAGTCTGATGAAATTAATGCGAATTTTTGTGATTGGAGAAATCAGTTTTGAGATATGCAATTAATATAGAGCTCAACTCATGGTTTAAGGTCTTGACTTGCATTTAGTATATATAACTATTTCCTTTCGATTTGTGATTTTATGAATAGTAGTACTTTAGGTATGGTCTTTTTACCAACAATTCAGTATGAGATCAATTTCAGATTATTTGAAAATGTCATCAACGATTTACATATCGCTCATTTGCTGCAAGACCGGCATAAGTCAAAAAAATCGATTCGCCAGAAAACGCGTTTAAAGTTTTCAACTGACCACAACCTTATACGGTGACTCCAACCTTACACCTCTTCTCAAGCGGAGCATATAAGAGCTATTCATATGAATTTTTCACTCAACATGAAGTATGATATAACGAACAATTCTGCAGCATTAACTCCAAAATCACGTTTTTCGAATTATGCCGGTCTTGCAGCAAATGAGCGATATGTTTACCAAAGAACTGGTTATTAAACACTTCTAATAGTTAAGGTGGGCTTTTTAAATAATTAATACTCTTGAAGGTGTTTGGTGCATGAGTCATGAGCATATTAACTATCTAGGTGCCACATAACCGTAAATTTTGGAACCGATAGTATAAATTTGGCTTATGTGCCCTTTGCCTGTTCCTCTAAGAAGTGTGTAATCGGTTCTTTTCCTCTTATATAAAACTTTGTTAACGAATTTTATACCGCACACGAAGGAACTTCAAAAATTCAACTCGACATATTCGGTCTATTCGATGGCAGATGAAGTGGTTGTGAAGAAACGAAGCTTCCTTATGGCACATCCTGCCTTTAGAGGAACTAAAAATAAGAGGTTAGCTTCCCGTCACAACGTAGGCAGTGTATATTTCTAAATATATGGACCACATAGCCTCCGAAACCTAAATTTTCACTTTCATTAAAGTTTAATTAATAGTTTTTTTTCTTAACCACTTTGATTTCGTCCAATGTTGTTTTTTATTTTCCTCATAATTACATATTTGACAAATGATCTTAGCGCGTAGCAACGCGGTGCAGCATGCCTCCTATGGTGTTGGTGTTCTGAAAATAATTCCCATTTTATAGTCGTTGGTCGAGTTGGTTAATAGCGATCCAGTATGTAAACAGTAAACAGTTTAGCACTTGTGTGAATTAAGAAAGCATTGCAATGAAGCTCAAAAATTTTCGATTTTCTAGTTTCCCATAACTAATTGAACCATCAAATTGAACAGTGTGAACACTTATGAAAAGCAAAAGGCGAGATCAAAAACTAAGCAACATTCCAGAAAAAAGGGAAAATGCATTTTTTGAGGCAGTGAGTTCACACAACTGCACTCAACTTCGCTGGAAATCCATCAAACGATCAACACACGAAGCAGCCGGTACTTAACACAGTCAAGGCACAACGCGCCAAGACACGTTGGTGGGACTGCGTTAAAAGACTCGGCCGACTATGCGACAGGCAATCACAACCTGCCGTTTCTCGGTTGAAAAAAATTAAATAAAAAAAAATTTTAGAAGTGCAGTGGGCAATTTTTCTTGCTAAACAAAGGAGCAGACACACATACATGGGTAGTACGGAATATTTAAAAAAGGTCCACTTTGGGTTATGTTTAAAAAAGAAAAGAAATTAAGTATTTAGTTAGAAAAAAGGAAAAAAATTTTGTTCTAAAATAAAAAAAATAGTAAATATAAGAATGTAAAGCAGTTGAGCCTGTGCGCGTGCGCACTTCATTTGTTCTTCGCTCAGCCCGACACTGACTGCAGATCAGTCACTTAATCAAATGTGTGCGTCGCTTGAGTTTGCCAGCATAGCGCTATGACTTCATTTGAATTGACGAGCTGTCTGCCGCAACGAACGAAGGATGCACCACCCTAAGCGTAAATCCAATAATCCGCCGGCATCTTCAAGTGCGCAATCGGCCGACTGATCGTACGATTGTGTACCCTTGATCATGTGTGTGCGACAAACCAATTGCCGCTACGGTTCGCACCAATTGTCAAGAGTGTTGTTGTTGTGGTGAGTGTTGTTGTTGGCATTGTACCTGCCTCCACTAATGCGTTCAAGCCATACGCTATCTGAGAAATGCTGATTTGTACATAGATACGGACACGCTTGACGCTTATACCATTATTTTGGCTGGAAAATGAGCCATTTGAATTGATTGAATTCGGGCTGGCGAACAAAAGAGCGTCGCTTAGCCGAATTTGTGAACTTGCTTGACTGTTCTCTAGAACAAAAGCAAACACATACACATGTACAGCACATGACAGTTTTTTTGCCGCTTAAATTGGAATTGCTTTGTGGTTTCTGCCGTGGCGTTGATTGAAATTGTGGAAAATCAGGTTAATGGCTACGGTGACAACCAAAAAATATGAAAAAATGTGCTCACAAAAAATAAAAAATAAAAAAATAAAAACAAAGAAGAAAAAAGCATCAAAAATAGTTGTTGTTGCATAGCATTGAAACCAAAAACGTGTGAGATTGACGCTGGAGCGTTTTTGTTTCGAAAACCCCTTTGGCAAGCGAGCTGGCCAAATGCGCTGCATATTAATAGATAAGATTGATTTGTGCCCCAAAACAAAAGCCAACAAATGTATACATACACATACACACACACACATACATGCACATATCGTATGTGGCCGTACAAATTGACTTTTCACACGAATTTAAATGCAAATAACGTTGATCGCCGGCGATCTACAACAAATGATCTACAAGCGATCTTTTGTTTGTGCGCTATATGGCTGATCTCTAAATCGCTTTAGTGACTTATGCGCTATTGCTATTGTCTTTTGTTGCCATAGTAGTAATATGCTTTGCAGCTGACACATGCTGCCGCAAACGTTTGAAATATTGAAAACCTAAAGTGTCACACACACACACACATAGTTTTCAATTAGTTAAAAATCGCCTTTTGTTTGCACTTAACCGAAGAGCTACGCTCGTCCAATGCCTGTCGATCACGAATCAGCGGCAGCAGTGGGCTGCGCATACTTTGAGCGCTACGGTTCGCCTATTCAGCTATGTGCCTATGCTGTGCGTAAACCAGATAAAAAGCGTTAAAATCGAATTCCATGCATATCTCTTCACAATTTGCACTTAACACTTTGGAAGCGATTCCGTTTGCCGCTCCTTTTAGCTGATGCCTTTGATTTTTTAATTGTGGCCTGCATGATCAGGCATATTTTCGACGCATATGTGGGCTCCATATATCCCCATAGAAGTGAAAAGAGCACCTACACACACACACACACGTTTGTAAATTCAATGTTGGCAAAGACTCAGCAAACAAAACGTTAGCGGCACTTTGGTCTTAAGTCAGATTGCCGATCTGTCCAATAATCTTTCAGCGCGCGCCCGTCGATCTATTGATAAAGCACATGGGAATGCGGCGCTTATTGAGCGACTTCAAAGTGTGGCCATATATTCCATAACAATTATGGCGCTCACTTGCAGACACTTTACATATTTATTTATAGACATATTTACAGCCATAAACATATGTACTTATGTAGCATTTGTAATAAATTTCTGCTTATTTTATTTTGATTTTGATTTTTATTGTTTGTCTGGCATTCCTTTGACAAAACTTTGCAGCTTTTCTAGCCGTTTCACCTTCTCTAAAAGCAATCGTTGCCTCCTTTTTGTGTTTCTATTGAAATTTATGCACAAACATCGTTCGGCGGCTACTTCAAAACCAATTAAGCTTTTAATTTTGCATACAACATTTGGCGGAATTTCTAACAACGCAGAAGTCTTTTAATTGCTTCTTTTTTTATCCAACAGAAGCACATGTGTCTCTTAGAAATCTGAGACCGTACCTGTAAAAGAAGTTGCGATTTGCTTTTTTATTCCGAATATTTGAATATTTGGGTCACATTTTGCCAAAAATGCGTGAAATATTTTTATTATGCTTGTATTTGAAAGTATGCAATAATTCAGTAAATCCCTTTAATTGCTTGCCAATCAAGCGTTTGGAAAGTATTGCGAGTACAACCCACGAAACCAAAAAAAAAACTTGTTATAAAACTAAGTTAGCATACCATTTTTTTCAAGATAGTATTTTGTATTTTATTTATTTAGACAGTTACTTTCTACCGCTATTTGGTCTATGTGTGTTATGGGCCTTAAGGATATGGACCGACTACGAATCGTTATTCATTATATCGTCAACAAAATAATATCTTTATTTGCTGACGCATGAGAATCGACGATTGACTGTTGTGAGTGATCTTGCTTGCATCGTTGGATTTTCAAAAGGATCAGTGAAAACCATTTTGAAAGATGATTTGGGCCTTAGAACAGTGAAAGCATAATTGGTTCCAATATCACTAAATTTTTTCGAAGCGTCGCGTAAACGTCTGTGAAACAATGTTTTCCGACTACCTGGATATCTCGTTTTATTACTGGCGGTCAGTCTTAGATCTATACTTACGACAACAGACGATTAACCGGCCGAATATCTTGGCAATGATGCGCCGAAGCCGAAAAACCGTTTTCTTCGATTATGGAGTTGTAGTGCACGTCAAATTCCTTCCGATCGGCCTCTACGATAAAGTGTTGTGGTGGACTGCCGGGAAGCCAATAGAAAGCGTTCAGCGCTCTATGCATATCCGAAGCTCAAAACCCATTCCAACGGCGGTTCTTGAAGTAGTGCTAAACTTGCCACTTATAGACCTTTTAGCTAAAAACTGTGTTCATTTGGCTAGAGCGGGACGAATACTGGTTGCTGGAAAATTTACATATACATTCCTCGCGCATAGCACGATGGGTAATGGCTGTTTGACAAAGACCGAAATTTAGTCAATTTGGAAAAAAAGGGTTAGACTTAGCATAAAATCTAGAATTGAGGCGGGAAAATATTGTCTAGGTTTAGGAACAAGGCAGCCTTTGCGGAGGTAGCATCTAGTGCATTAGCAGATAACTCCAAAGTTAACATCTGCGTAGACAGCCAAGGTAATATTGCATAACAACCAGAAGTGGAGCCGGGCAGAAGTAAAGAATGTCGCGAGAAGTAAGCGACTCCTTCATGCATGTGAAACGATGACTACACCTATTGGACCTTAACCTATCATAGAAGGATCATTCATCCACAAATATTCAAATATTCCTAGGTGGCAATCTGCTTAGTTTAAAAATTATATGACATAAACATTTTGTAATATAGCAACGTACGTGAGTGTTTAGCTCTATGGTTCTATCGAGAGTAAAATTGAAATCAGTAACTTTGTTGAAGCTTAGATCTTGGCATAACAGATTGTTGTTTTTGATATGGTCATAGTTCATATAAATCGTATATGCTACCACGCGGGATTTTCGTTAGCTATACCTGAGCTTGACCAGTGCTGGAGAACAAAACGATTGCGCATTCGTAAGATTCTTCTAGCACAAAGAAATTCATAAGTGATTTGTCCAGCACTTCGTTTTTAATAATGGTTAACCATCCATTTTGTAGGGGTTTTATATGGTAATTATTCAATGGTAATCCAAGTGGAATGGTTAGAAATGTCATCGGATGCCAGTTGTAGAAGTTATTTGCATGAAGACAAGATAAAGTCATCCCAACGCTTTCTTCCTAACTGTACCGCATTGCGAAATCATAACAGAAATGCTTTAAATCACATGCCTTTCATCAGGTGAAATATAGTATGTAGTGGGAATATAAGAAAATGACTAAACATATTTGTGTTTCAAGGTACCTTGTCGATGTATAAGATCTATCTACGGAAATGCGATGAGCCCAGGCTTGTCTTCAGCAGTCCAAATGATCGAATCACTTATGTATTACTTATTGGTTCGGCCATAGAACCTAACCTAAACTTATGTCTGTTCGCATGGCGTGTATTTAAACAGGCCCCTTTTCAAAGAGCCCATTTTTAGGTTTGATCCCCGGAGAAGGACGGAGTCCATGCAGTAGTGGTTGGCTCTTGGTATCTTTTTTGGCTGTCACACTAGGTGTATCCCTGAAATCTGAACGTTGTTGGGACTACGAGTACTATAAGATGCATTTCCTGTATTTGTTAGTTTTATGGCTTGGACAGCTTAAAACATTTCATGAACATTTGTGACTGACTGATTAAGGTAGGACTCGTTCAATGTTTTACTTAAAATATTAACGAATATTTGAAGAGTTCGAAATAACTTCCAACCAGTTCAAAATATCAACTCAAGAATAATAAAAAAATCGTTTTACAATTTATTGTTATTAATCACAATGTAATGAAAGATTAATATTGTATTAACTCCAAGAAATGTGACTCTAAATTTGGCAAAAACAACAATAACTTAGCCGGCCACTACTTGGCGCTTATCTTCAAAGGCACAAATGTGGCTAAACATGACAGCCGCTTACAGATGACAATCGAAACAACGACAGTTACAATGCGGTAAATGTGTATGTACATGCTGCATATACATATGTACATATGCTTATGCTGCCAAGAACTACGGAAATGCCGAAACGCATTTATTGCTGCGACCAGAGACCAAGTTGAGGCAAACGTTGACAGGGACATTGGTTGATGGTGATGACCAAAAATATCTGCCAACAAGTGTACGAGCATGTACAATGACAACATTACGCAATCGTTTAACTACTGGACCCCTCATTCAGTTGTGAGTAGAAAAAAACAATAACAATAAAAAATACCGAAAGAGCAGCGCGCTGGCTTTGGTATATTTCTATAGAAATGCACCGAGAAGACGTTTATGTTCTTAAACCAAAAAAATTAAAATGATTCCGAAAATTGTCAAGAAGTATTCGGTGTGACTGCTGGTGCCGCTGCTGCTACCATTTCGGACATTTAGTCAGTCAGCAGCGCCGTCAGGCGGTCAGTCGGTTCGTCAGTGCGAGCCCATTTGATTTCCAGGCGGTATTTTTTGCACACTCGAAGATTAAAACAGATTAACATTTGTTCTTTCGGCAGTTCGCCTTGACGCTGGAGCACTTGAGCTACACTATTTTGTTGTTGTTCGGTTTGTTGTTTCAGTTGCTGTCAAGTGCTTTTATCTGTTTCGGATTATTGTCAGAAAAATTCATTCATTTATGTGCATATGTAAGTCAAAGAGCGGCATGCTGCTGCTGTTGCTGTTATTGTTTTACGAGCGTTGACAAAAGGGCAACACTTGGGCCACAGCGGCCGGTCGCCAGCGCTGGGCGAGCGAATGAATGGCGGCGCATGCGCTCTTGATGACCATCAGTAATGTCATTTGACATTACGCTACGCGTATCCGGCCGCTGCTGACCTCTATACGTACATACATATGTACTTATATCTATTATTATGTGTGTGCAACTGTGTGCGGTCAGTCATAAATCACTAGCTGACATTTCGTCTAAATTTAAAATGTGCCTTTTGCTGAAAAATAATAAAATACAAATTATTCTTTCTGTTCCCTTCTGTTTGGTTTGACTTTTTGGAAAACCAACGCCATTAAGTCTACACTGCTGTTCCCAGATCTGGGGTCATCATAAATTTGTAACATTAAATGTTCGGCCTGTTAAAGCCCATAAAAGACAAGACATGGTCACGCTGCACCTGTTTATGTCTAATGAATGCCAGCATTTGGCGCTTAAATGACTTCTGACTGGACCTATTCTTGTTAGACGGCAGCGCTTAGTTCAAATGTCTAAAGTTTGCCATGTCTTTTGGTGTTTGGCTTCTGGATTACAACTAGACTTACAACTTGCTTCCGTCATTTAGTATTTTTTTTTTATTTTGTTTATTTTGGATGATAAAGTGTGAAAGTTCTAGTTATTCAGAAATTTAGAATTTTGTTAGTATTAACTGCTGAGGACTCAAAAATAAAGATAGTAAGGCAGGGCATGACATATGAGAATATAGCTCGGATCAAAGCCCCCAGTTATTACATCTTAATGAAATTAAGAAAAAAATTGATAAAAACGGTTCGGTATTTCCGTCATATCTGTTATACCTATTACGCGAAGACTGTTTCCCTCCCCTCTATCACACGTACTCCAAAAGGACCCAGCATCCCATATTGCTTTCTATTCCAGAGAAGAATGGAAACGGGGTAAGGTACACAGTTTACAGGGATACGCATCTATACGGTAGTGTTCAAACAAGAAAATCGAGTGGAAGGTGGTGTCTTTTCAGCAAAATTACATATCTGAAAAGTCTTCCCCTCCACTAAGGGAGTTCTGCATTCACCGAAATAAATGATAGTCCGATGATGCAAGGTCAGGGCTATATGGCGGATACATCAAAACTTCCCAGCCAAGCTCTCCCAGTTTTTGTTGAGTCATCAAAGATGTGTGTGGTCTAGCGTTGTCGTGATGGAAAACGAAGTCCTTTCTGTTGATCAGTTCTGGCCGTTTTTTTTGATTGCTTGCTTCAATCTCGTCAGTTGTTGACAACAAAATGTAGAATAAATCGTTCGACCAAGCTGGAGCAGTTAATTAAGGATGATTCCTTTCTAATCTCACCAAACACTCAACACAACTCTTCGAGGCGTCAATCCTGAGTTCGCGACCGTTTGTTGAACTTCACTACGCTAGGACCACGATCTCTTTCGCCAATTATTCTCATATTTGATTCACTTTTCGTCTCCTGTTACCACTCGCTTCAGAAATAGTTCGATTTCATTTCGTTTCAGCAAAGAATCGCAGATGTTTTCACAGACAATTCATGTGGTACCCAAACATCCAGCTTCTTTTTGTAGCGAGTCTTCTCTGCGATGTCAAGGCTACTTACGTGACGGTTCTGGTCAATTTTTTCCATAATTTCATCGACTTTTTCAACGATTGGTCGACCAGAGCGAGATGCATTTTTCACATCGACATTTCCAGAACGGAAGCGAACGAACCATTGTTGTGCTACGCGAACTGATACAGCATCGTCTCCGTAAACTTCAAAAATTTTATTGGTGGCCTGCTTGGCATTCTTGCCTCTTTTATACAAAAATTTCAAAATGTAGCAAATTTCTTCATTATTTTCATTCATTTTTGAACAGCTGTAACTTTTTTTCAACTTTCCCAAATTTAAATTAATTTGTTTTTGGTTAAATGAAGCTTATAATCTTACTTTTCCAACACTATATGACACAATATGATTGGTAGCACTGGATATATACGACATGACCGACGTCTATTGACAAAATACGAAAAGACTTTTTCCACTACCCAATATTTTATATGTCTTCCTTAAATAAATGTTAAACTTTTGAAAAAAAATGCGCGGATACCGTTATAAACCCAATATATTATTGATTTTGTGGAACATAAGATAGTTTTATCTAAAGCCTTAGTTAACTTGTGTTATAAGTCAGCTCTAGACTAAGTCGTGTTGGGGAAACCGGTTTTCGTTAATAGAAAGGCATAAAACGGAGATTGTTACGGGTCTGTATTATCTCTAAAGGTTTCACAAAGGCATTGGGATTACACTGAAAAACGAAATGTTAAAAGAAAAACCCGCGGAAATAGCAATAATACAACTAGGCTTCGTTGTTTGTTTTTACAGGAAAATTATATCTTTATTTATACACTTACATGCATAACTAATAACAAATTATTATTTGTTGTAGCGGATATTATACATATATGTACCATTTATAGTTGCATTTTGCTGCTAAAAGTGCTCTTCATACATTTGCATTTGCGCATGCGTGCATCCAACAGTTTGTTTATGCATTTGGCTGTGCATATTGCAATTAAACGCCATCATACGCACTCTTATATGGCCTTAATGGTCAATTGAATACAAGTCCAACTCCATTTAACGACTTAGTGCGCGATGACAAATGCCTGCCGGTTGAACAGGGTGGTCGGCTAACAGGGAGCGCGAGCAAAGTGGATCTGCCGGTAATGGTGGAAGCGCAGCAGAGCACATTAAATAGTTATTGAGTTCCACCTCATTTTAATTACAGCTAAATTTACAACATCAAATGAAAACAAATGAAAACGCATCGAATCGAAATGCCGCAAAACACATCTAAGGGATATAAAAACAAGCGCATAAAAACAATTACTTATATTAAAACTATTTCGTGACGCACAATAGGCGCTCAACTATATTCAAATAAATAAAGAAGAACTTTAATTAGCCATTTTTTGCGCTTGTTTCTAATTAATTTTAATGTGTTGCACATGGCATGCCCCGCACCGCCGGCCTACACACACTGTGCTACCTAGTTTCGCGCATGTTTTAACAATCATTAATATTTACAAACGCACGCATTTAGATGGTGCCAGTTTAAGTACCCGCGTGGATAAGCATTCGAGTGGTTGCTCGCGCTCACGCCGACTCTTATCTGCAGCATATAAAAATTCTCATTTTATTGCCCATCACTCATTTGACCAACTGTCGCGCTCCAGCCTCAAATTCGCACTTGTGTCGACGTTGTTGTCGTCCGCAGTCCTCAGTGGTTCTGCGCTTGCGCAACCCGACTCGTCGTCAGCTCTTAGCTGACATCGCTAATGCCGGCCAACCGCAAGTGTTCGGGCAATTTCCGTAGCTTAGCTTTCAACTCGCAACACAAGTAGTCGCTTTGCTGTTGTTGGTGTTGTTGTTGTGCGCAAGTTGGCTGCATTTGCAATTATCTTTAGTTATAGCGCAGTGCACAGTGAAATTAATTATATTGGCGGTGCCGTCGAACGGTGATACCGTCCCAGAGCCGGCAGCAACAGCACAATCGCATTGCGGCGCAGCACAGAAGTCGCACAGTTGGTAACGCCTTGAGATGTGCGTCCGATTAGTTGGTTGGCTACTTGGCAGTTGCAAGCAAGCGGCATTCACTGCCTTGCTGTTGCTTCAACTGATCGCAGCTAGCTATTGTTGTTGTAATAAAAGACTGTAAGAAAGTCTTCTTTGTATTTGCCAGCAATTGCATTGAGGTTCGTGTTGTCGCGCTCATCGTTACTCGATGCGATTATGATTTATCAACATTTGTTGTTTCAGCCATTTACAGCTACTGCTACTGCTTGTCGTAATGTTGCAACAAGCAATCTGCTGCTTGCCGCTGTACAAGCCAATAACTGTGTAGTTATTGCATCGATGATCTCTAATCAAGGGGTAATGTTCGCTTGAGAAGAAGTTACAATGATCAGATTACGAATGCATACTAGTTTCTAGTATGTATGTTGGACACTGTAACCTCGAAAGAACTATGTTCTTATAAATATTCGTAGTTCTTTGCATTCTTAGAAAAAGTTAAACTAGTTAAATGAACGTTGAGATCAGTTATATAATCTTTGGAGGAACACTCAAATATGAAACTGAATATTAGATACAAGCCCAAAGTGATATTATAATAATACACATGAAAAGATGATATATGAATATATTTTAAGGAAATGTTTAAATGCAATGGTGATATACTAATTGTAACAATACTCCAACTTTTTGATAGGCCAATTTGCCTCTTGCTTCAAAATTGCCTTCTGTGTCGGTGATTGTCACTTTCTTCTTCTACTTCCTTACCTAAACAGTCTTTGGTGAACCGTTGATTGCACAACCATCTTCCTTCAGATTTCCAGATCCATTGCTAAGTGACACCAGTTTTGCATATTCATGTCTTCGAGGCTATCGCTCACTGCATCTCCCCATCTCTACTTTGGTCTGCACTTAGTTCGCTTCCCATATGGTTTTTTAGTGAAGGCTTTCCTCGGTGCTTTCTGATTTGATATTCTCTCCACATGCCCAAATTTTTGACGTTGGTTGCTTCTTTATTGTTACCAAATTCTTTCCAGCGTTCTCCTTAGGTGTAGCAAACGGATGTGGGTCAGATCTGGAGATATTTTTGCTATCGCTTTCGCAGATTTATGAGGCATGCATTGCCTTCAATGTCAAAGTACTCGTAGTACCAAAAATAAAACGTATATACCAAAAGATTCCTTCAATAAATTGATTGTTTCGTTGGCTATATGGTATTTAGCGCCATCTTGTTGGTCGTGCACATCACCACCCTCCTATTCGGCCCTGAAAAATTATTAATCATGCCTCTTTAGCCATTGACTGATACATTATGGCATTTTTGAAGAAAAGTGGAGCAATGATTAGAAATATGGATAGCTTGGGGATTATCATCACTCAAAATGCGACTATTTTATTAAAAAACGTGTTCATCCAACCAAAATTGAGCTGCATCGCTGAAAAAATTCCTTGCACAAATCGGGATCGGCAACCATCTTCTTTGGAGTCCATTCACCGCATGAATTGGATTTTATAGGTCCACAAACCAAAATCCTTGAGAAAAATCTTCCACAAAATGTATGGACAGAGGTTCAATTGTTGCGCCCGATGGCTGGTGAACTCATTCAGGGTTTCTTCGATACTTTGCTTTAGATCAGCATTAGCCTATTCAGTGCGGACTGTACGGAGGATCCGCGTAATCTACTAGAGTCAACGTTGTATGATGCTTACATCCGAGACGTTAGTTTTCTTAAGGATAACCCAGACTTCAGATTCTGTCTGAGTCTGAGGTTTCTGCTTACGTAGCAAGGTCCTCTCAATGCATTTTCGCATCAGAGGCACCTATCTGATAGGTCAGGGTGTTTGTGTGGGGGGCGTGTCTAGTCTTGGAGGCATGTTAATGCAAAATGCCTGCTGTACTCATTTATTTTGCATTTGGGTGGTATGGGGATTAGCTTGACTGATGAACGTTTAGAAGTAAATGCTGTGATCTCACGCGTCGCTTGCGCGTGAATTGTTTAGACGGCGAAGGCGTTTAACTGGGTGCTAGGGTTTGTTTTTTGTGTGAATGATGTGTGCGTGTAATGTGCTTATCGGGTCCAAACTCTGGTCACCAATTCAGAGCAGTATGGAAGCTCAAATGGTAATAGTTTCGACTACGAGGTCTGATCGGAGACTTAATATTGGTACCACGGTGAGCAGAAGCCCTTGAAGTTCGCTTCAACCTGCCTATGCGAACTGGCCCTTCGAGGAGTATCGTGGTGGTTGTGATTAAGACTCGAATGCGAGAAGAACTGTCGCTTTGTCAGTTGAATGTGGAGTTGTGTTGGTACCGGGTGCCGGGTACAAAGTACGACAGAGGTTTAAGATGGGCCTCGAAGGTGGTTATTGTGTCCATTTCACACTGCCAATTGGTATTGGAATTTTCATACCGCTGAGCAATGCATTGAGTTGAAACTTTTTGAACGCCTTTGTTGTAAGACTGTCGTCAGCAAGTACCACGGTTAAACACAACGGACGTTATCCACCAGAGTAATCGATTTATGATTGCTCGATTTACCGACTGTGTTAGGCGAATATGACGACGGAATATTGGACCGAAGCATTATTTCGGTAATCAACTTGCAAATGTCATAGATTGTTCTAAAGTTGATGAAATATTTTTTTATTACGATGCTTTCGCTCTTGAATATCAAGACGTACGAGGTTTGACAATTAAGTAATGAGACAGATTTTATTGCCGCGCTTATGGTAAACCTGTGACCTAAGGCTACACATAAAGTGTAGTTATTCCAGTATAAGACCTACATATATTGTCTTGGGTAAGTTTGAGTTTTAAGTATACTTGGGTATACGTCTGGACATCAACAATACAAACTATTTCAGTAAGAATTTTTCTCAACTCTAATTCATTTGCACAAGTTTGTAAAAACTCTTTTAGCTTTAATCTGCCAACTCTAACAATTATTTGACTATATTTAGCACACTGTTCCACGGAGCTTTCGCACCTCGCACAATTCCGCACAGCACAGCGCGTTGTCAAGACACACGGTTAGTTACAGCTTTAGCGTCTCATCGTCATCGTCACCATCATCGCATACATCAACGGTCATAGCCACCTTGGTTGGCACCAATGCAGTAACCAGAAATCGAAACCGAATACCAGTCAGAACTGACTGCTCATGCAACTACAACAATGAGCATGCCAACAACAAACACATACTAGCATATGGTTTGGTGTGTGTGTCTTTGTGTGTGAATGTCCAATTTCCATTGCAGCGACAATTCCAATTTGACTCCGGCTCAAACTGAAGTTAGCCGAACTCACGCTGTGCACGAATGGGCATCATAAGCGCGGATATCCCGCGGTGCGAATCGACGATACGCGCTCAAGATAAAGTCAAACCGTCATGCCAAACGCGATCATATTTTCATTTCATTTTCATAATTTGTGACATGTATGAGTGTGTGCGTGCCTCATACGTGTGTATGTGTGTGTATGTGAAAGTATGTATGTGCATTTAGTATGTGATGGGTACAAGTGAAGCTGAGCGCGTTGAGGAGGCGCGGGATGTGCGGTTGTGGCGGATATTTGTGTGTTTGGCGGGAGTTCCACAAGCTAATTTTATACTATATGAAGTGGGGAAAAAGAAGCACTCAAATAAAATTTAAATAAAACAAATAAAAATAATAAATTACCTTTTTGTGGTCGTACGGACGGGATATACGATTATAATTGTAGGAATATCTCACTACAATTCATTTAAATTCAAACGATATGCTGTGAAATTCCTGCGGCGTACAAGACATTCAATAGGCGTTGGAGAAGGGTTACACGCACACATGCAAACAAGCTGCTCATTTTACATGCACATGCGAGTGTGTGTGTGTGTGTGTTGCTGCATAATTTTGGGAGGGCAAATGCTCAAGTGCGATCGATCATGTTTATTACATGAGCATGCGCGCAGCAATACATTGAAGGCATGTGGGGGAAATATACAGAATTTTATATACATACATACATACATACATACATATAAATATATGGTATACATATACATATATAGTATGAATTACAATGCTTTTTCGCATCAGCATTCATAAGATGCACCGCAGATCTTTAAACAGCTTATAACGGCTTACGTGAACGCCCCAAAAGTAGTGCAGCACCTGTTGGCCGGCGATCGCTGCACTGCGGAAGACGCTGATAAAAGTGCAATAAAATAAATATTTCCGCTTTTAAATTATTTATTTATTATTTTAATTTATATTCGCATGAAAAAAAAACACCTTAAAGCTATTGAAAACACAACAAACCACTTTGTTGCAAGTGAAATGTATTTCAAGGAACATTTTTGGATGCACCTTTAGCGCGTGCGCGCAGCGCCACAAAATGAATACATCAATTATACAAAGTGTGCAATGTCATATGCCTGCTTTTAGCCACGCATGGCGCTCCAGCCGGGATACGATCCTTTTGCTCTCCATTTTGTCGCCAGCAAGTCATCATCCATCAAGTGTGCGAAACAATAGTGCAACATAATTTAATGCGCATTAAGTGCAACAGGCACTGATCAAAACAATCGCACAATTGTGGCTTTTAAGACGCCAACATGAACATGCCAGTGACGATGATGACGTGCTTAGGTGACCAGGGACGATGATACATGCATTTAAGCTACCAGCGGGCCTTTGTAGGGATGTGAGTTGGTTAGTGTGTGTTGTGAGTGTGGCGACAAGATCAGCTGTCCGCTGCTGGTATACTTTGTGCAGCGTGCCACTTGCAGTCAAATAAAAACTGCATATCATTCTAGGATCAAATGTAATTTTTCATTTTTATTATGAATTTTTGTGAAAGATGCGTATGACCCTGTCATTTTCATAGCGTCATAACAATTCAATTTATTATTCTTAGTAGGCGTTAATTTTGGGTTTCGAATGTTAAAAAATACATGCATTTTTGAAGTGGCCGGTAGCAAAGTGTTACTGTAGTATGAAAATATTGCCATAATTGTGAATTCAGGTGTACTCAATTTCACAGAAATACTCTTTCCGAATTTCGTTTTTTTTTTTTTCAAAAATTGTATATTCTGGAACAAGAAGGTAGCCTCTGAATGCTGTGCTTAATGAGCTTAAAAAAATTTCGCTAGAAGACCATAAATTTGATTCGTGTCAGGCTGTATGCTAGTTTTGTTCAGTATTGTTTGGCATTTTATCTTTACAACGTTTACAAATTTTTGAACTTTGTTGCGAAAATTCACGTTCTGTAAAGAATGTGTTTCAGGTGCTTCGCTCAATTTATGGCCAACTTACATAATCGGCCTACTGACTATGCTATTCGCAACAACATCACCCATATTGATACTCAACATTCATTATTTGGTACTATTCGATCGAATAGACACCGTCCAGCACGCAGCGAAGAAAGTGTAGCTGAGAGTGTATACGAAGACCGTGAAGAGTCGACGTCGTTCACAGCAACTAGGACTGCATTTTTAGTTGACTTGAGAAATTGTTAATAGATCCGACGTTTTCGAGCCAAATTTTCTTCATCGACGAGGTCCATTTCTGGCTCAATGGGTACGTAAACAGGCAAAGTTGCCGCATTTAAATTAAAATGACCAGCTTTGTGGCATCCCTATAAGATTGTGTTGGCACAAGAACTGAAGCTGACAGACCATTTGAAGCGTACTAGATTTGCCGATTTGGCGCTGGAAATGATGAAAGTCAACGACAATTTTTATGGAAAACTCATCTTCTTAGATGAGGCCCATTTCTGATTTAATGGCTTCGTCAACAAACGAAATTGGCGCTCTTGTGGTGAGTCGAATCCTCGTGTAGTTCAAGAAACTCCATTGCATGCACAAAAATTTACCGCTTAGTACGAATTGTGGTTTGGCCGAATCATCGTACCTTGTTTGTTTACAAATGCCGTTACAGCCAATAGTTATGTTGAGCGACATTTTCGTAAATTTCGAGAAAAAGTCCAGTCAAATGTCAGCCAAGATCATGCGATTTATCATCTTTAGACTATTTTCTCTGGGAGTATGTCAAGTTTACACCAATCAAGACAATATTCGGTGTACTTTAGTCGAAATGTTGTACCAGGTCATTGAAAATTGCTGGTGGTGGCCATTTTGCCGGCATTTTGTTCTAGTCATAAATCAGCTGTAAACAAAAAAAGTCAAGGAAGGAAGACCAAATTTCGGGTATAAGAGAACATTTCAAATAAAATTTAAAATTGTGTTGCATGAGAAGTTGGCTTGCCTGTAGAATATCCGAGGAATATCACGTACCAATTTTTTTTTTTAAGTCAAGCCACACCCATCATCCATGTTTAACCCCAGCTTCATTAAAGACTTCTTATACCATCTCACGGGTAAAATTGAATGTCTCTGCCTATTTAGTTATGATATTTTTTAGTTTTTTTTTCACCTAAACTGCCCAAATTTACTTAGATTGGAACATTGGAAGCCGTTGAAGATATCCGGTGTCAAACGCCTGATTTGGAAGATATGACCTTAGGATAAGTGCTCTGTGAGACCTCTGCCATTTGTGAATTGGTTAGTTTGGTAGGCCAATGAGCTACGCACAGACTAGACAGATGAACTCAAGTTACTAGATTCATGAGGAGTAGTCATCTTTTATTATGCCTGTGCTTGACAAACATTTTAATAGACTGTGTGGCCTCCTATCGATACCTCTTGAAGTGTCTCTTAACGCTGGTTCGTCAGTTGCTTATAGCCTGATGCCTGGTTTTTGATACTTTCAGCAGTTTTCTCGATCTGTCAGCCACATACTGCAGGCTTCCGCCGCTACCAGACAGTGACGAGTTAGTATTTCGATCAGGTTCCTACAGCTCCTGCTGTGGAATGCTAGTAACAGTTTTGTATACTTCCGATCTAACGTTTTACAAACGACTTTTTCCACCCAGTTAGCTCGTTCCATTATGCTTTGATTTTCTTTATTATGCTGCTGTTTAGATCGTTGTATAGACAATGAATGGATTGAATGGAATGGTGTTAGTCATACACCAAAATGTAATACGATGATACTGAAGTGATTACGGTTTGATTGTCTACGACGATTTTGATTCTGGAATTGCCTTCAGGTGCATTAGAAGCAAGCTCCGCGGCTTTCGCAATAGAAAAACCTTCAGCCTTCAGCTTATAGTGGTCTGACTACTTAAAACGAAGCTTTATGCCTAACTCTAGATGGTATATCCCCTCCATTCTGCCAAATTACAGAATTCCATAATTTGCTTGGTCTGTCCATTCACATCTCAAAGCCAAGAAAAAACGTTCACTACGGTTACAACGAAGCTGTAATACATTTAAAAAATATAAAACGTTTCTTACAAGAACTTGATTTTGTTAAGTCAGTTTGTAAGGCAGCTATGTATATGCTATAGTGATTTGATTTGATGAATTTTTCGGAGATTACACCGTTGGGACAATAAATCAAGTCAAAGATAAAGTTATTTTGAAAAATGAAAAGGTTTTCCATACAAGCACTTGATTCCGGTCGGTCAGATCATTATATGCTGTATTAGTTATATTTACTGTTATAAGCTGAGCAGACAGATGCACGGAAGGATAAGATAAAATTGACTCAGCTCATCATGTTGGTTATTTATATACGGCATAAATTATAGGGTCTCCGAAGTTTCCTTCTGGGTATTACAAACTTCATGATAAACTTATTATATCCTGTTCAGTCAGTGTTCGAAAGCTTCATATGATCTTCTACAGTTCAACAGCTATTGAATCGTCGTTCCGATGTAATATTTGTTGGAGCTTGGCCTTTGTGTCTAAAAACGTTTTCACCTTTATTGACGGTTGGCTTTCTAGATGAAAAGTTGTGCAGTTTCCTCAAGTCTGTAATACAGTTTTAATGGCATTTAGTTATCACATGCATCGGAGCGTTCTTAGAAGGACCTGCTTTTGATCCATCAATTTTGATATGCATATCATCAAATATACCGAGAATTATTGTATCGAATGCACACGTATTTGCATGGGAAGGTGAAGGTGATCTCTAATTCAGTCCAAACTACACTACCTATAAAAAATATCTTTACAATCATAAAGATTTGTTAAGTAAGTGATTTAAACAAGAGAATAACCTTTAACCCTGGTATTTCTGATCGCTGTTTCAACCAAAGCTTCCGCTACCAACAGTAGCAATGCAACAACATTATCTATTGATACGTACATTTATGTATATATACCATAAATACCCATATGTATCTTAATCTGCGTAGCTATTTGTCTTAGCATTGTTGGCTGTCATATTTTTAATGGCGTTAGAAAGCGATTGTTAACTTGAACGCTTACGCTTCTCGTCAGCTTCCATGTTTATTATTTAATTTTCAATGCGTGTTTCATTCCGTGTTTTACGCCGATGATTTCTGATCGAATTTCAGGCTACTCAAGCGAGTGATTTATTATCTACGAAACGCGTTGCTGCGCTTTTTTGCTCAATAGTGTTTCTTATTGCCAACTAAAAGGTTTGTAATCAGGTATTTTATACACAGATACGTGGATATATGTACTCGTAAGTCTATTTCGTCTGACTACGCTCAATAAGGCGGTGTTCTTTTGAAAGGCACACGGAGTCGTGCATATATATGGACATGTACACATTTCAACTGGTCATAATTCACCACAAAGCCAACAAAGCAGGCGTCAACTCGCCGCCTCACTGACCTGCCGACTTGCAGCTGCTGCTGTGGCCAGGGAGCTTGTGCGCGTACTGTGTGCGTGGCGCCACTTTGACTCTGGCATTTGCGCACGCGTTTTACGCTTGACGCTCACAGCCATTAATGACGCCACGAAATGTTTTCGAATTATACGCTACAATAGCTTGTAGTGCCATTGGCAGCGTAATCGCTACCTGGTCGCCAGCGTTGTTGCCTGCATTGGTTGGTTAATTAAAAAAGCTGCAGGGCATTTCACTCACATTACTTGAGTTTGGTGTGAGCAAGCGTTCTATTTTTTTTACATTTTATTAAATTTTTAACATTTTTTCACGCGATGTCCATGCACCCTTGGGCACAACTGCTAAACCTTAACAATTTTCTATGCATTCTTTGCGAGCGTTTTGCTTAAATTTTTCGGTGAGAAAATTTTACTTTTCAAAAGTATTCTTTGATGGATTTTCCAATGTTGCGTTGGAAATGGTAATGCGTTCTTGATGTCTTGGTTTGCACTTGAATTTGGTTTTTATCGATTTGAGACTAATGATGTTTTTATCGACTCTCTAACTGTGGTATGATTTCGGGCATTTATTGACTTGGCGGCGTGTGGAAATTTGATAAATGAGAAGTTTTCGCTCTTGATTAATTGAAATTCACAACTTGTTAGTTTGATTGCACAATATGTCAGTGCAAATTAGTGAATAGTTAATGTTCTTTTCATTATTCAAATGACTGGTTGCTTCTTTAATGAGGATGTTGTACGAGTATTGAATAAGCTGGTTATATTATATTCTAGACATTTAATTGTCTGTACACCAAACCTGGAAAATGTATATAAATATAAAGGTTGAAAAGTTCAGTAAAAATGCTCTGGAACAAGTGGCAGTGAACAGCGATTTTGATTGATTCTGATTTTGATTGTACATTTCGGGACCACGCCGAGGTAGTATTAAATAACTATGCTGGACTTGCGGAACAGTACGTCTACGTCTAAACCCTTAACTCTGGTTGCTGTATCTTGTTTAACCGCCGTTAAGCATACTTCGCAGCGTCAAGCTAGGCAATAAGTGCCTCTTCACACACTCTCTATAGGGTTATTCATGTGGTCTTATGCTTTTCCGTTTTTGTTCTTTCATTCTTAGTTCTTGGAGCGCTATTGCGGCCCACTCTTTCAGTTTAGCCTACACCAGCTCTGATCGCAGCATATGCCTCCCTATGTTGTCGGGCGTTATCTTTTCGTTTGTTAGTTCTTTTATCGTGGTTCACTCCACTACATACCTCGACCAGGAGAAAAAGATGTACTCTGCTTTTTTTTGCGGCATATCCGGAGAAGGAACATTGTGTTTCGTCATCTTGGCCAAATTTGTATAGATATTCTCTGAAGCAGCCATGGCCCGACAAGAACTGTGTTAAATAGAAGTCTGTCTCACCGTGTTGTCTGTCAATCTAGGCTAGTACATTCCTAAGTTCATCTTCTTTTATCTGCCGCATCTCACTGCTTTTGCCACTCATCAAGATTTTCTTTCTCTCCTTTATGCGCTCGTCGGCCGTTAGGCGCCTATTAAGGGCTTTTACAAGTAAGTTACGACAGACTCTACTTAATTCAGAGGCCATTATATCCGGTGGAATGGCAATCGCTTCAACCGACACCGTTCTAAACGCACAGGCAATTCTAAGAGTGCCTAAGCTGGAATCAAGTTCATCTCTGATTCGTTCGTTTCTCTCTTAAGACTCTTAAGGAGATAGCAGAAGTCTTTAATATTTACCAATGACTATCGGCTAAGGAATAACCGACCCAGAGAACGTATCTTCAATCAGATAATAAAAAACATCTATCCTAAAGTTCATCCCGGAGGGGGCCTGTAACAATTGGACGAAGGCTGAATTACTGATATATTTCTTAAAATTTTCCTGAAGAACATATCTTGAACATACCCATCTTCGTTTAGAATTGTTGCTTGAAAATTAATAATAACTTGTTTTTATAAATTCTGAAGGAACCATATTTGGATATAAACTCAAAAATTATATTTCGTACTGATTTACAAATATCCACACATGTGCTCATATATACGAGGGCTGTCCGATAAATAACCGACCTCAACGTGAAGCTAGCGGCACATCTGAAAAAAAAGTTTCTACTTCAAATTGTGCATATTATAATAGCTACTCGCCAAAATTTCAGAAATTTATCTTGCGCAATTATCTGTTGACAGTCGTTTTTGTGAGTCTATTTCGGTGATTTCCCCAAAACGGAAAAATTGAATATCGAGCTGTAATTAAATTTTTATTTTTGAAAGGCAATACGCCTTCACAAATCAAAGATGAGTTGGACTCTGTGTATGGTGACTCTGCACCATCGTTTACCACCGTAAAATTTTGGGCAGCTGAATTTAAACGTGGTCGCAGGAGCTTGGAAGATGATGAACGTCCTGGGCGTCCAAAAACTGTAACCACTAACGATAACATCGCTAAGGTTCATTAATTGGTACTAGACGACCGCCGGATTAAAGTAAGGGAAATAGCTGAGAATATGAAGATGTCAAAAGAAACTGTTTGTCACATATTAAACCAAGATTTGGGCATCAGAAAGCTGTCCGCGCGTTGGGTGCCGCGTTTGCTTACGCTAGACCACAAACGTGCGCGCATGAACATTTCCAGTGCTCTGTTGGCTCAGTTTAGAGGCAATAAGACCGAGTTTTGGCGCCGATTGATAACTGTAGACGAAACTTGGATTCATCATTATACGCCCGAAACAAAAAACCAATCTAAACAGTAGATTGAAAAGGGGGAACCAGCCCCAAAAAAACCTAAAGCTGTGTATTCGGCTGGGAAAGTGATGGCGAGTGTTTTTTGGGACAGACTTGGAATTATTTTTATCGACTATCTTGAAAAAGGAAAAACTATAACAGGAGCATACTACGCATCATTATTGGACAAGCTAAAGGAAGAAATTTCGAAAAATCGGTCACATCAATCAACGCACCATCTCACACCTCAACAGTCGCCATGGCGAAAATCCACGAATCTACCTTATTCACCGGATCTAACACCAAGCGACTTTTTGTTTGTTTCCTCAACTTAAAACTGCGCTCGGTGGCCAGAGATTTTCGTCAAAGAGGAGGCAATCTCTTTCGTGAACTCGTATTTTGCAGACAAAGACGCCAAGTATGTACTATTTGGAAGGGTTGCAGAGATGGGAGCATCGCTGGGAGAAGTGTGTGGAGTTACAAGGAGACTATGTAGAAAAATAAAAAAAAAAAATTTTGAAAAAGTCGCGTGCATCATGGTTAGGTCGGTTATTTATCGGACAGCCCTCGTATATGTATGTATGCATACATTAGATCTTTTGATTAATTCGTTGAGCTGTCACAAAATGTCGAATTGCCTCCAAATATGCACATGCGCAGCAACATCACATCATTAAATCAACGAGAGAAGACGACGGCACCCTAAAACGATGATTCGAAACAATGGAATGCCATCATTTGTTGTTGCCACTGATTAGTTTTAAATGTATGTATAATGCAGATGCACTTAGCACCGCGTCTTACTGACTTATGCGTTAACACCCATTTTTACAGTCATCAACTTCTTAGTTTATTCTCTTGTAAACGATGCCTGAAGTGATTGAGTTGTTGAGCGGAACGACGGATGCTGACAAATAATGCGGGCGCCACGATCTTATTAGAATAAATTGAAAATATTTTGGATTTATTAGTAAAAGTCTGTTTAAATTACAGAGACAGCATGGTACTGTGATAGAATTAGGCGAATAATTGGGAGCTTGTAGCAGTGAGACCAAGAGTTGGTGGTTGCGGAGTTATAAAGAGAGTACTGCATGCAATTATTATAGATACTTGTATTAGGAATACTTAAGGGGTTACATGGATTTCCTCGGGTAAAAACAACATTTCTTCAACAAATTTTTCTCATATAAAAAATGAAATATTTTGTTGTAATTTTTTTTTGTTACAAACATGTTCAATTCACAAGGAAATACTGAAATTTTTAGAAAAATATTTTAAACTCAGTGATTGCGACGCCATTTTCGGTGACCCCTCGGAAAAAAGTTGACAGAATAACTCCTTACAGGATCATCTAAGGTGAAAAAATAAGTGTTTTAGTTAAAACCTTAACTTAGAACTTGGACGAAGAAAGAAAAAACTGAAAATTGGATTTTTGGCAGTAATTTTTACCGACTTCAAAAACATAGTTTCGAAAAAATGCGTTTAAAGATGACGCACTTAGCCTAGCTAGCCTGAAACGCACAAGTTCTCAAGGCTGTATCTCCGAAACTGTTAGTCGGATCAACTCAAAACTTTAGAATAATATTCTAAAGGTGTTACAGAATTTAATAAGAGAATAAAAGATTGATTTTTTTGAAAGCTGTAAATCCCTTTAAATAACTTTTGGAATACCGAGTGCAGTAACATAAATTCGAAAATGTTTCTCAAAGTCATTTCAAAAACCAATTACTCCGAAAGCGGAAAATTCATGGAATGTCTTTTGTGAATTGAATGTTAAAATAGCTAGAGACCTGAACCCATTTCTTCTAGCAGTCAATTCTTCTTTGATTTTTTTTTTTTAAATTCAACGTAAATATTTATTACGGCCATCATCATTACTGTATATTAGCAATTAATATTGTAAATGTTCACTTCGACTTTGAAATCGGTATTTGGAAATCACAAATGTATGCGAGTTTTTTGGAGACTTGTGCTGTCAGTTTTGACATGTCAATTTGTTGACAAGCGCTGTTGGGGCTGTCGACTGCAAGTGCACATGCGCGTGGGTGTAGATTTATAGTATTTGGGGCATTAAATGGACAGAAAGCAGCTTATTGAGCCAAGCACTTGTTGTTACGAATATCTACTTAAATATACATATGAGATAATATTTATTCATATTCTAACAACAACAAGTGTATTCGTATTTATTTACGTAGGAGTTTCTATGATTTGTGCATGAATATCACTGACTGGGTTAAAAGCTTCAAATTATTGAAGTGAGCTGAGCGATTCAGGCTAAATATCGGCACGTGGGGTCCTATTGACAAGAGTTATTCTGCGATGGATTTCGAGGCTGAGATTGTTGGTGGTGCTGATACTGGTTCCAAGATAGACGAAACTGTCAACACTGACGTGAGAGCCAAGTCGCGTGTGAGACGATTGTGTGTTTGTTGGCAGCAGATGGTTACTGGCGATGAAATGTAAGACATTTATGACAAGGTCAAGGGAAAAGAGACGTGGTCAAATGGCGGCAAGCCGACGCAAACGGTGGTCAAGCCAAGATTGACCATCAATAAGTGCTTGCTATGTGTGTGGTGCGATTTGCAAGGAAACATCTACTATGAACCGCTCCCCAACGGCCAAACTGTTTTCGGACATAGCCTGAACATACATGTCAATAGTGATTCACTAGAAGCTTCGGCATCGATTTTTTATATAGTCACCTTATATTTGGGATCTAGCATCAAGTGATTACTAACTTTTGCTGTGAATGGTAAATGATTTTACTGGTGAAAAATTCGCCTCAAGAGCAGTTTACGAAAATTGACAGTCTCAGTTTTTAGCCAATAGGGAGAAGATTTCTATGGAAGAGCCTTTATGAAATTACTTTCAAAAAACCAAGAATTTATCGAATTTTACTGGATTTTATAAATCAATCTAATAAATTTTTCTCTGATTACATGACTATCCTATCGAACTGCATAATATTAGTTTGAATACTCTTTAAATTTTCTTAAAATACGAGGGCTGTCCGATAAATAACCGACCTCAACGTGAAGCTAGCGGCACATCTGAAAAAAAAGTTTCTACTTCAAATTGTGCATATTATAATAGCTACTCGCCAAAATTTCAGAAATTTATCTTGCGCAACAGTTGACAGTCGTTTTTGTGAGTCTATTTCGGTGATTTCCCTAAAATGGAAAAAATATAATATCGAGCTGTAATTAAATTTTTATTTTTGAAAGGCAATACGCCTTCACAAATCAAAGATGAGTTGGACTCTGTGTATGGTGACTCTGCACCATCGTTTACCACCGTAAAATTTGATGCATTTTACGTCGAAATCTAAAATTGAAAGAAAACCAAATACAGTTTGTGCAAATACTGAAGCCACTCGAACTTCCCAAGCAACATCGCTTCATTCTATGGGCTCTTGAAAAGTTCCAAGAAGATCCGACGTTTTCGAGCAAATTTTGTTCAGCGATGAGACCCATTTCTGGCTCAATGCGTACGTAAACAAGCTAAATTTCCGCAATAGGGACGAAGAGCAACCTAAAGATATTCAATAGCTGTCATTTCTTCAAGAAAAAAATGGTTTGGTGTGATTTGTGGGCCGGTGGAATTATCGGTCCATATCGAAGCGTCAATGGCGACTGTTATTGCGTCATGATAACCAAATATTTAATGCCTGAAATGGAAGCTCATGATATCGGCGACATTTGGTTTCATCACTTCCCAAACATCGCATCAATCAATGTATTTTTTGAGAGAACATTTCGGTGAGCAGATAATTTCACGTTTTGCGCCGATTGACCATTTAAGGACATTTTCGCTTTAATTCAGGCCTTGCGTCAAAACATCAAACGCCTGTTTCCTGTCGTAATGTCCGAACGAGTTCGTAGCCTCGGCCAACATTCGAAATGGATTATATTTTCGCAAGCATTTGTAACAGAAGTTTTAACAACTTGTCGATAGACAGCAGAAAATATGTTATGATAATGTATATATATAACTCAAATGTCATTCAAAGAGAGATATGTAAATATATTTTTTTTAATATTTTAAAGATGTATATCTCTAGACCTCCTGCCTGGACCTGCCAAATTAAGTGCATTTAAGCCTCATACATGTAACCAATAAATCAGTATTTAAGTTGACTAGAGTCAAATTTGACAAACGCTCAAATAAATAACTCGACTTGCAATCGTTCACATGAAATTAATACGACAATGCAAGTTCGCACTTTGCTAAATGCAACAAATGCAGGTGATGAAAACATAATTCAATTTGCGACTAACTACATACCTATATACATATAAACATAAATGCATAAATACTAGTGAGCATAGATTAACATAAGCGACACATGTAACACGTGTAGACCAGAGCCGCAAACACGCTGTTCCACTTTGATTTTAGAGTTGTGGCGTCGGCATCGACATCAGCGGCAGCGTCGCGGCTGGGGTCTAAAGTTGCTCGAATTGGATTTGGTTGCAGCGACAGCGCATTTTGATTTATGCATTCGTGTGGGAAGAGAGCGATTTTTTCGCGCTGCGCTAAGCTACACTAATTTCATGTGAATTTGCAATGTGAATAAACGCGAATGATTTGTTTGTTGGTTTGGCAAATTTGCCACATCAGCACGCAAAACGCATATTTGGACAGCGTGGCATATGAAGAACGGAGAAAAATGCTTGACACTGCAACGAGTATAACACTTTGGACGCTGGTGACTCTGTGGACCAACAGAATGCATGTGTGGCAGGTGGCATTGCCTGGCATTCGCATGTGCATTTACATTAGTTGCAACAAAGATGAAGTCAGCGCATATACACATCGGTGGAAGGTAGTTTGGGGATCGGTGGGGCGCTTGCAACATTCCATCTAGCGCTCGTGAACGCATTCTGCACCGCCCACCAAAACAAACGCCGCCTTGAGTTCGTACCATTCGTCGTTAGCTGACTGCATTTGCATTAGCTAAATTGCACGCAACGATTATTGCACATACAACATGTAACATGCGTGGCTGCGTGGCACTAAGCGTTGCGGCTGCGGCATTTAACTTCACTTCGCTTCATTTCACTTGGCATTTATATGCCGGTATGTACGCGTGTGTATCTCCTGCCACTTGGCCTTACTTTGCAATACTTTGGCCGTACCAGTGTTGCTGGTGTTGTTGCTTGGTGCTATGCTGCGCGCTGTGCCAGTTTTCGTGCCACATTTTCATTTTGTGCGCAGAGGAAAATTTAATTTATTGATACTTTGTAATAAATTAAATCATTGCCTCGTTAGGCGTGCAGATTTATGGAGCGGGCGAAATAATTCACGGATTGCGCGCCACAAACGAACGCACTCACGCATTGCAATGTGGCTGCACGCATACATGCACGCATTAGTTTTAGCCAGCCGAAAAAGCCACAACCAGCGGCAATCGCTTAGAGCGCCGCCAGTGGCTTCCACTCGTAGTGCCGATGGCCTTTGCAGGCGCGCTTTCGCTAGCAAGAGAAACGTGTGTGGTGGTATGGTGTGCCCCAGCAACGTGGGGCAGCAAACGGCAGCTGTTAGCGTTGCCGCATCGGGACAGTTAATAAATTTACATTACACGCGTCTGTGTTGCATGTGTGGCTGCGTTGCATTGGCGTTTGTGTGGCGAAATTTTCGCGAGCGTTTCAATTTATTTGCGATTATTTTCGCAGCAGGCACCACCGGGGCCGTCGTTGTGGCAGCGGCACCGCCAACGTCGCACAGTGTGTTGCCGGTGTTGAAAATGTATGCATGTTGCTAATATTAAAATGATGTAATGGGTGCATATGATTGAGTTTGACCTTCCAACGAATTGAATAAATACAATAAAATTATGGAGTGTTGTTGGAAATAGTTGAAGAAACTAAAATAAATTCAAAATTTAATTAGTAAGTGAAAATTGAATAAAATATTTGTGAAATACAAAGATTAGTTTATATATAGATTAGTTTATATAACAGGTCTATGGCTTAAAGATTAATACCAAAAAATCTCCTGAACAAGCTGCTGGTATTTCTGTAGAATCACTATCGTATTGGCCGAAGCTTACCACTGGTGTGCATTAGCGTGTTCAGACAGTCCAATAGTTGATTGTACTTGTCCCAATTAGGATGTTAGGTATAGTCAGAATTTTCAAAACCAATAGACTAAACATTTCCTTAAGGGTTACATGGGTTTCCAAAGTGTGAAAAACAGTATTTTTTATAATAAAAAATTTTTTCTCATATAAAAAATGAAGTACTTTATTAGAATTTTTTGTTTTTACTAACATACACTATTAATAAAGAAATTCTGAAAGTTTTGACAAAAAAAAGTCTTAAACTCGTCCATTGCGACGCCATTTCCGGTGACGCCTCGCAAAAAAGATGCGCCAGTGTTCGGAGGATAACTCCTTACAGGATCATCTAAAGTGAAAAATAAATAAAATTTTAGTTAAACCCTCAACTTAGAACGAGGACGAAGGAAAAAAACTGAAAATTGAATTTTTGGTAAGTCAACAATTTGACAAAAAAAAAAAATTAAAATTTCAGTGAAAATTTCGCAACATTTTTGTTTTTTAAATTACAAGTCGTAATCTAAAAAGTCCTTCGTCTTTAAGAATTGTAGTTTAAGGAACTGGGAAAATCAGCTAAATAATTTTCGAGAAATCTTGCCAATCGACTTCAGAAACACAGTTTCGAGAAAAACGCGTCTAAAGGCGGCGCACTTAGCTTAGCTAGCTTCGAGCTCACAAGTTAACAATTCTGTATCTGCGAAAATATTACATGGACCAACTTGAAAATACAAAGAAGAACAATATTCTAGAGATGTTATAGAATTTGGTAAAGTAATTAAAAAATATATTTTTTTAAACCAGTAAACCCATGTGACCCCTTTAGTAAATCTGACAAATAGTTTTATCGTTATTTGATAATTAGCAATGGGTTCACAGGTGCTGGGGCACGTTCATATAAAACCTTAATTCCATTTTTCTCAAAATTTTTCGAACTTTGATCACTGTAATTCGAAAGCTGTTCGGTATATTCCCACCAAGTTTATATTTGAAACCTCAAAATTTGGTACCTCATCGATTTTTTTTAATATAAATTTTTTATAAATAATTTAATACTGGCTTTTTTCCGAAAATCTGGAAAAATTTTCCCAGGTCGCAATTTTCTTAATTAAAAACCCCAGCCCTTGGCCTTATATTTAATATATAAAAAAGTTATATTTTTTGTTCAACTGGGTTAGATAAATCTCCAAGGATAGTCACCGGAAAATGCTGCGGTTGGAACTGGATCAACAAAAACAGGTATTAATTTTAAAATTATTTTTTGTTTTTCAAATATCTGTCAAGTCAAGTCAAAACCTTATTTATTTATTTTTTGATAAAAAAAATTATTTCCAAAATATAAAATTATTTAAAATCCTAATTTATTCAGGTCTCTTACAACAGCCAAACCTTTAATAATATGCCGTAGATGAGCTGCTCTGACTAAATGATTCGCTGGCTCACAGTGATTCCATCACGACCATTTTCGCTTGACGTTGTCGTCAGTAACCATCCGCTGCGTAAATGTACTGGTCTTGTTTAGAATCAAAAGATTCAAATTCGATTAATGAGGCTTTTTTGCGTTAACATGTAAGGTACCCACATATATGTACTCCTACAGTATCAGTAATGAAAAATTTTTCAAAAATTGTATCGTCCTTCTCGACGCTCTTTGAATAATTTGTACCAATCAAAAACACTTCTTCGCGACAAACAATTATCACCGAAGGCATTTTTCAACATTCGGAAGCAGAAACTTGATCAAAATTTAATGGAGCTTCTTTGGTAAATAATTTCAGTTATCGCAAAAATCGCCGAACGCACTTTATGTAGTTCAGAAAGACAAGCGTATACTAAATACTAATGATTATTTTGATGAGACATTTGGCACAGATATCGCTGGTCATACCAACCTAGAAAGTACAGAAATGAGTTTTCGCGCGTAATTTGAACTACAAGGTCTTACTATTTTTTGCTCACAGTAATATATTTTATATTTGTTCGTTAGATTTGCCAACTCGATATCTTTAGACTTTGATTTGTGCAAGCTGAGTGACATGAACTTAGCGATTCCTTTATCGTTAATATTTTTTTATTGTTGGTTTATTAAATTTTATATATATTTTTTAAATTATAACTCATATTTTATAACAATATTTTGTAGCGTTTGGCACACTGTGCATTGCAATCATGACTTCTAAACACAAATACGAATAGTTGTTGACAATAAATTCTGGGATACAACACTTTTAGCACCTTCATTGCATTTCAAATGACTTCGTGCGTGTGTTTGCAGCACATTCATGACTATTTGCGCTTGCTGAGTGATGAGACGCTTGGTTGGGGTCACGCAACTTACAAAAGTTTCATGGCATAGTCTCCAAAGCTCTCATGAACAGCACAATCCGTCGTTATACCCAAATATAATTGAATTGGTTTTATTCAGAATACGCATTTGATTTTCTAATACTGCGGAGAAATTATTGTGAAACTGCATTAGCAGAACGCTTTGCGGATATTTTGATTACGAGAGGTATTTATTGTACAGAAGTGCAATGCGTTTTGAACCAATAGATGGGTGATTTGACAAATTAACATTTTTGTTTCCAACTCAATTCATTATTACTAGTATTTGAAGAATTTTTTTTATTTATCCTTAAGTAAAAGTTGTTGAGAGACATGTACATACATATTTTGAAAAATGTTTAAGCATTTTTAACTTTAGTTCAGAAATATGTACATGTTTTCGACGTTAGAGATTACAATACTATATATAGTTAACTAGAATAAATTGGGGCACTTTCGAAATGTAACGGTGGCAATCAGTTTCAGATAGTCTTCATAGTAAAATTTCATCGATATTTTCGCTGCTGACTTTTGTTGCTTTGCTTTAACAAATGAATTATGCCATCTGTTTGGTTTCCTGGTGAAAATGGTTGCTTTGGTAAATCGATTCCATCGAGAAATGATCAGTGTGGAATACTTGATACATCCTGAAAATAGTTTGAAGAGATTGTGCAACTATCCTAGAAGAAATTTGAAATTAATTATTCTAGTTTTATTTCAAAAAGAGTAAACGAACAGAAGATTATACTCATGCTTTGGCGACGGTTGTACTAATTTTTAAAAGAACTGCTTTACTGATTTTCTTTCTGGCGGAAAACGCTTTTCTTCTGAATTCTATAATATCTCTGTATTTTACAATTTACTTATACTATGTCTCACTATAACAAATGGGTTCTAATATTTGTTCTCTCTTTGATGTCCATTACACGCAGTTTGATTTTCATATAATATGTTACTCATACGTCATGGTGAGCTGAGTATGGGTATTCAGTAATTTGGGTTATTATAAAATATATTAAAATTTAAGTCTAATTTTTAAATATTTTACTGTCTAATATATATAAAATAGATAGCTGGATTATATATCGCCGATAATAAGCAATTATAGCATATAGCTGCCATACAAAACTGACTGATCAAAATCAAGAAACGAATCTTTTTACGCTATAAGGAAAGCACCTGTTACATATTAGTTTCGGTGCAGTCAAAGTTTATGTTTCTTCTTATTGTTTTGTAAAAAAGTAATATCACGAAATATATTTGAAAATCTTTTTTTGAATAAGACCATCTTCTTTATTTTGTTACAAATGCGATTTCTTAAAATGATCATCCGGTTCGGTTGAAAGAATTCCATGTTTCGGTTTAGTAGACTATAATTCATATCAAAATGTCAATATGAGAGCTTGTTTATAAAAGGTCAACTGAAAAATCCCCGGCTTACCGTAGTAAATCATACTTTGCTTTGTTTTTGGCAAAATAAGCTCGCTTCAAGGCTCTTATACTGGTTATAGCGAATCTCCAACTTTCGAATCTATTTTTGTATTACGATTTGTTCTCTTCTTCAAAATAGCTCTCAGTTTCAGTGATCATCTCTTTATTCGGCGAATTTTTTTTCCGGCGTTCATTCTTTTCAGATCTGAGAGCAGAAAATAGTCGCCGGAGGTCAGATCTGGATAATACGGTGGATGCGGAAGCAACTAGAAGGACAATACATGGATTTTTGGCATCGTTTTCATTGACTTTTGAACATGGTGCATTTGTCTCCGTGAAACAGCACCTTTTTCATCAAATGTGGCCATTTTTGTAATACAAACGGTCCAATAACGCTTTGAAATAGTCTCTGTATAAGATGCTTTCTTTTTCAAGGTAGTCAATAAAAGATATTCCATGCGCATTCCAAAATACATACATTATAACTTTGACAGCCGACTGTTGCATTTTTCCACGCTTCGGAGCGGTTTCATCTTTTTGAGTCCACTTGGATGACTGTCAATCCTTCGGAGTTAAATGATGGAGACATGTTTCATCACATTTTCACCCACTTTTCTTAGAGCATTCTCATACCTAAATATTATTGAATTTTATGATGTACACATTCAGTTGATATCTTTAGAGTGCCTGCTATCTTACCTTCATCCAAAATTTATTTAGAAATTTTTTGAAGTTTTCGTATGTAACATCCTCTTTGGGGTTTCCACTGCCTTCATCGCTCTCGTTCCTCATTTCGCCTGTTTCAAACTGAGCACACCACTTTTCAATCGTTGGTCTCTCTGCTATAGAGTCCAAATAATGTTGATCAACCAAAACCTTGGCCTCATTAGTATTTTGCCCCCGAAAAGCAATGCTTTATTATCACACGACATTCTCTTTCATCCATTTTTGTAAACTAACATAAATTGCTTCACCCGAAATGCTCAAATTTATACCCAAATCTCATAAATTTAGTTCGAAAGCTATTATATTTGAGTATGTATTTTTCAAGGGTTTTGGGCTGACTTAAAATCATATGGATTTAATTCTAGTAACACCATCTATGGTCAGGGGAACTCTATCGCTTATATTATAATGAGTTGCAAATGATTCAAGCGATATTTGTCTTGCAAAAATATCGCTGTAAAAATTGTTGATAAAAAATACAATTTTTCAGAATTGGAATCATCGTGATGGTATCATAATTTCAATTGTAATTAATTGAGTTGTCAAAATTAATGTCATTTTCTAATTAATACCTTCAATTCTAACCTATTGTCTTTGATATCAAAATAATTTTGTTAAAATGAACCACAAAAAGGGCAAGAAGTATAAATCAAATATGTCAAAATAAGCGTTAATGCAATAATCTCCACATATGATCAAAATTAAGTATATAGTACTACATTTATAAAAAACCATCACAACCCGCTGAGAAATGATCTTACACATACAAATATCAGAAAGCCCCACCAAGTCATTTACTCATTAGGTTTTGTACAAGCGCCTGCGCTAATTAAGAATTCAAATGAGCTGTGGCTCGGCCCGCAGAAAGAATCAACGCGCCGTTATTTGCCTTGTTTTGCCCATTCCATTTTGCTTGATTGTATGAAAACGCTTAACATTGTTTCAACGTAATTGACACCGGCATTGCTTTAAGTTATTTTTGCACGCTGATGTAGTGATTTAAGTATTTGAACAAAAGTATAAATTCAACAAAACAAATAAATTAATTTATGTATAACAACTGCAGACGTTTGATATGCGAAAATTATTCGGTAAATGGAAAGGCAAATGGTCTACACCGAAGCGGTCTCTATTGGCATTCATGCCAAAAAGTTGTCAAATATGTCGCTTATGTACATAAATAAATACATACACTTTACCACATATATCTGCAAATATACACAGTTATTTTATTGCATATTCACATTGGTGCTTTGTCATCAGCCAACGATCGCGGGCCGCTCTACTGATTGGTAGTGTTGCTCCTGATGTGTCAACTTCGCGAAATTTGTGTGTGAATCGGTTTTGAAAATGGCGTTGGCGCACAAAAAAGTTGATTGACCCTCTTTTACGTATAATTTTTGCATAATTTTCGCAAAATATGCGCATTGATTAGGCAAATGTTTAGCAGCTGTTGAGCTGTTGTCTGGGTAAAACCACCACTCTAAAACAATGCATACATACATACATATACTCCAGTCAAAAAATGTTTGATAATAGGTTAGTAAACGCCTCTTTTTAAATCTTCTTACTGATATTTTTTTTATTCCATCAATTTACATACGTATTGCTTACTCGAAAGATAACAGATATTAGTTTGGCAAAATTTTGAAACTAAAAGCTTTCACTATTTACGAGATAAAGACATATTTGATTTTCAAGAAATGTCAAGTTTTTTTTGTTGAAAGTACAACAAAATTGAAGTTTGATTTTTAATAAAATTCGTATGAAAGTTGGATTAATCGAGTCTGTCCAAATATGCAGATAATTATAAATTGAAAGCGTACAAAATATAGCTTGTGCAAGAACCCAAACCGTTCCACCTTCGAAAGCGACATCGCTTTGTCCCAATGGGTATGTAAACAAGCAAAATTTCCGCATTTGGGAGAGAATAGCAACCTGAAGAGATTTAAGAGCTGCCATTTCTTCAAGAAAAAGAAACGGTTTGATGTGGGTTGTGGGCCGGTGGAATCACCGCTCCATATTTTTTCAAAAATGATACCGGTGTGAATGTATCTGTCGACCGTGATCGCGCCATGATAACCGACTATTTGATGCCTGAAATTAAACCTCTTGATCTCAGCGATATTGAGTTTCACCACTTCCCACACATCGCATCAATAAATGGATTTATTGAGAGAATACTTCGGTGAGCAGATAATTTCACGTTTTAGACTTTCGGTTGGCCACCAAGATGGTGTGATATCACACTGTTAAACTTTTTCCTGTGAGAATATGTAAAGTCTAAAGTCTAAGATGACTTCGATTCAGACCTTGGGAAAAACGCGTGTCATTCGTCAGTAATCAGTCGACTGTCAATAACCCTAAAATTTTAGTTGTAACATTTGATAGTCTATGGTCCTTCACTCCTTGCACGACCGCGATTATTGTCAATGTACAGAGGTGCAACAAAATGCTCAAGTCGCTAGCCGGAAGCACAAGGGGAAAAGACAAAGAAACGTTCTTGGCAACTTACAAGGCAATCGGCCGGTTGGTTCTCAACTACACTGCACCAATATGGTCACCTGGATGTAGTGGAACGCAGTTGAAGAAGCTACTGACCTGCCAGAACACTACACTCCAGACCACGACAGGATGCCTCTTGATGTCTCTTATCGAACATCTACATAGTGAAACGCTTATGCTCGCAGTTAAGGAGCATAATGAACTCCTCTTCACGCAGTTTCTGCTGGGATGTTTTCGCAAAAATCAACCCTGCAGCCACTTCCTTGGAGCGGAATCGCCTCCTAGGAACATCAAGAGGTGTTTCCACAATTACGTCGACGACATCGAACAATACGAAGACCGGACTTCGGAAGCAACGAACTCCCGACAGGTACTGACCGCTATTTACAGTGGAGCTATCAACACCTTCACTGACTCCCTTCCAGTGAATGGCGTTTTTGGAGTCGAGAGCTCGAGTTGCGAGAAACGCGTGTGACTGTTGCGCAGCAGTGTTCTGGGTATTGTAGCAGGTTAAACTTCTACTTTTTCAGAATATACCCCGACATATCCAATATACATATGTCCTGTGTGAAATGAATATCCGCATGACACTAGCCACCTCTTTGCAGCCCCACCAACCGCACTCATCTAACCCCCATCTCCCTTTGGTCCGACCCCGTCGAAACAGCACGTTTCTTGGGCCTCCCGTTAGATGACGTCGTCGACAACTTAGATAATCCTCACCACCCTAACAGGGACTAGATCCTCCATTAAAACAACGAGTTATCGAAAATTGGACTCAATAGATGGACTATCTGAGGCGTAACCGCGATCAACATTTAGAAGAGGTAATCTTCAAATAATAATTGCCAAAGAATGCTAAAAAATTATTCTCCATTAAATATGAAGTTCTTGCTTTTTAAAGAAGTAGAGAACGGATTACTCTTTATAGTTTTCGAACATATTGTTCAAATCGGACCTTTATAGCATATATCTACTGTACAATGTATTCAAGTAGTTGCAATAAGAAATGTACCTGAGAGGAGTATTATAGCTTCGGGGCAGCCGATATCGACGATTTTTCGTTTTTATTATGAAATAATAATTTATTGATCTCATTAATAATGACGACGAAAAAAGCGAGTACAATCGAATCGTTTGAAACAGACAGAAAAAACAGTTTGTTTTTCAATTTCAACGGAGAAATTTGTTCCCAACTTCAATTAAAACATGCACAAATTATAAAGTCAGCTTAAAGAATGTGAAATTAGTGGAATTGTTCCGGATTTGAATAGTTGTCAGGTCAAGAATTATATCTCGTTAACTATTATTTATTTTACCCTTCAGCCGCGGTCAACCAATAAAGCAAACAATGGATTAACTTCTTCATTATGCCCTCAACACTAAATTCAAGCGATTTAAATACAAAGACAGTTAATTGGAACGAACACTTTCGATAAACTATAACACTAAGCAAATAAAAAACGAACTTACTTGAGAACCGCCGATTAAATTGTAAGTGTGAGAGGAAGCGCAAAGCGAAGAGGAAGCATGACAACATTTAAATTTCATTCAAATGTCAACAGTGCTGACGTAAACATGACAGCTACTTGCACCTTTGCATTTAGCATGGCATATTTTATGTTCTTACCAAGCATTGCCGGTATCATTTGCAACAGTAGCTTTTTAACAACAACAATAACAAGAATACATGAATGCTTGCATGAGTGTCACATCCGCCATTCAAGCAGATGAATACCGAATGCCACATACCGCCAACAGTGGTAGCACTTGCAAATACTTACATACTTACTTGCACCGTTATACTCACTTATGTGAGTTTGCAACCACCACCTATTTGATCCACCGGCCGACTAAAACTACGACGACTGCAATGAAAGGAAATGCTGCTTAAATTGAAAAATGGTGCTTTCAACGGCGCTCCGATGATTTCTTGCCTTCTCCTTTAGATCGCTGTGAACTCGCTTCTTTTTATTTGCCGGCGTTTTTTATGACTTTTATTTTCAAGTGTCAGCTGCTTTGACTGGCTGGTGTGAGTTATTGTTGTTATCATTGTCCTTGTCACTTTTAATGTTGTTGCTATCGTTTTTAGTATAATTGTTATTGTATTGTTGTTTGTTGTTTTTGTTATTACTAGTATTTAATTTGTTCGTTGCTTCCGGCGCATTCGAATGTCAACTGCGTGTTTGGTCGGAGAAAATGGAGCAACTTCCCAGTACAGCCTGGCTACATCCGCGTATGTTAGATTTGTTTTTGTTCTTTTTAATATTTTATAACTTTTATTTTATTCTAGTGTAACTGTAACTCGTTTAACAACTACTCTATTGAATAATAAATGCGATACACTGGTTAAAACTAAGAGCTGCTGCTCAGCAGTAAGAGGAAACTGTATGCGGAGAACGGCAGTGTGCTAAGCCGTACGATAACGGTATAACGGATAACGATATAATAGCGAATATATATCTTATATCTGCGGATATGAACGCTAGACCAGGGTCTGGACCGAATACATTCATATTTAACGGTATGGTTTACCGTGTGGTCAAGATTGGTAATAATTTGATCAAATTGGTATCTCAACAAATATAACCCAGATTGGTAAAATTAATTGAATTGATAAAAAAATTCCTAAATTTGTAGAAATATGAATTTTGATCTTCATGCGTCAATTAGTGTGTGTTTTACAGTTCTTTGTTTACGACGCGAAAAGTTTGCCTTGCGATTTTTACGATGGAACTTGATATTTTGTATTTCCAGTGGAATCACGGCTACGATATCAGTAAAACTCTCGTAGAAGTGTTTTGGAGCGTCTATTTAATCAAAAAAATAGTATTTTCTATTTAGTAGTTATTCAAATTTATTATTCAAAAGTTAAAAAAGTGCTTGAAAAACAAAGTGTCTACATCAGAAAGATAGCAGAGAATCTCAACATCTCATAAGGATCCACTCGACACATTTTCGTAAATAATCATCGAGTCATCCTCATCTTTTGGCGCTACAGCTCTTTTGGTTCTTTTCGCGGTCTTCCTCTTGCTTTAGCGGTGAACGCTGTGGCCTCCACAATTTTCTTCTGCGCTGTCTTGTGTCTACGAGGTATGACAATTAAGTAATGAGACTGATTCCATAAAAACCGTATATTTGAAAATTAATCTACAACTCTGCCATCCCCTTTAAAGTAGTCCCCTTGGGCAGCTATACAACGATTCCAGCGCGTTTTCCATGCTTCGTAACATTTCTGGAACGCTTCGACTGGGATGTCCGCGAGTACCCTCGTCACGGCCGCCTAGATGTCCGTAATCGACTCAAAATGGATTCCTTTGACCATCGATTTTGTTTTAGGAAACAAAAAAAGTCACTGGTCAGTCTCATTACTTAATTGTCAAACCTCGTATTCTCGTAGTTTCTGCGCTTTGAAAAGGAAAGGTATGAAATTTCCACCCTGTAGGTATAGGGACCTCCTTATACTCAAATCGTCATCTTCTATTGCTCTAAATGTTTTTCGAAGACTTGCAGTTTGTATTTTTCATTTTCGAATAGCGTCCATGATTTTGCTCCGTAGCACAAAACTGGTCCAATGATGGTTTCGTGTGGGCCGAGCTTACATTGTCTATTGAGTAGCTTTGATTTCAGCAGTTTCTTCTGCGTATGATCTATAGGCGATTTGTATTCTATCATCGATACTCAGGATTGTTGAGTTATCGATACTGAGTTCGAAGCTATTTGATGCTTGAAATTGGAGCTCGCGATCTTGGCGACAATTATTTTAAACAGAGATGACCCTCAAAAATAAAGGCCAAAGAATGTTCATTCGAATGATATTAAAGATTCCCCATAACACTTGAAATTTCTGTGTTTTTTGTGTAAAGTACGGAATCTCGAAACGTCTTACCCTTTATATGGTATATACTTTATAGAATCTCCGACGTTTTCTTACGGTTGTTACAAACTTCGTGCACTCTTTCAAGGTAAAGGTCAGCTTTACTTACAGCTGAAGTTGACAGACCCAAACGGTTCGACTCCTCTGCGTATTGAACACGGAAACAACTTCTTTCGACTATTCTACCAACTGAATAATAATTTTGTACTCTTAAGTGTACTTTGGAAAAAAAAAGATTTTGTTTTAAGTAATAAGTGCATCTAAACTGCTGAAAATGTTCTTAAAATTTAGGCTTTAGAAACAAATTACGTTACTACTTGTGCTTCACTCTGGCAATTAATGTGTTGTTTCGCTGGACGCCCAGTCAACAAACGTTGTGCTTGTTTGATATTTCGCGTTCAATATTTTCGTGCTTTCCCATTGTGCGAATACAGATTTTTCATTGATGATTTTTCTCGCCCGAGAAATTTCAAAAGCGTTTGTTTATTTATTTTTTCATTTTGCATTTACGAGTCCGCTGGAAAACGCTTTGATCTAATAGGCCAAATACATAGTTTTAACGATTTTTCACTTCAGTTCAGGCCTGCCGTTGTTCATGCTGTTGTTGATGGAACGCCTTTGTACCTATGTTTGTATGTACGTATAAATGTGTTGTTGCTTGTTGTTCTTGGTATCAAAGCGCGAGCATGTGGGATGAGCGCGATTTGTTATTCTTCCTCAAGTATTCGACTATTCGACTATATACATACCAACTGACACTTAATTGTTGACGTTTGTGCGCAGAATTTGTTGCTCTGCTTGTTTCTTCCTCCTGGTTTTTGTATTATTTTAAACTATGTACATAAATATTTGAATAATGTGGAAAAGCTCGTGCGCGTGAAAAGTGGAAATGTTGAAAAATTCATGAAACCGAGTGGAAGGGAAAAGTATGAACCACTGCGAAAGGCACGATGACGGTTGACTGTCAGAAAAGTGACATTTCCCACATCAACAAAATCAACAACATCAGCGACGAACGCGGGTGGACTAAAAACGGCACCAGCAGCCGCACAGCACACTATTAAGTGAACGAAATATTCAACCTTAATTCGTAGGCAAATATGTTGAATTTTTTAGACTGAAAAATTGTTGTTGCCGCATACAGTGAAATGTCGCACGAATCGCGTCAAAATGAACTTCTTGCTACCCCACCAAATGGTGTGATTTAATGTTGTAGGAATGGAGGCAAGAAATTAAGCAGCTTGTGATGAATTCTAGGCATTCAACATTGCAACAAACAATTATAATGAGAAGCAACATTTTTAGGATCTACTGAAAAAATGTGTAAATTAAAAATACCAACAAAGATAGCAACAATTACACACACATTTAGTTGAGAACATAAAAAGCAGCAATCCTGTCAGGAAAAAACAACTACGAAAGCAAATATGTCGTATAAAGTACTGCACCGTGACATTTTTTTAATAAGAGGTTGCTCTTTATATTTCGGGATTAGGGAACAAAAACAACTAAGAATCATCAAAAAGCGCTATAGGTATTTTCTACCAAAGTGTTCTTCATTATGAGCACTTTTGCATACATTTGAAGCAATGGTCGCCACTCTGATTGAGATATCTGCAAAGCATGCTTTTTGAAAGAATCATTCGAATCATGTTGAAAAAAATTGACTTCTTAGTTAAGAATAGTTTTTATGGGAACAAAACGAAGTCGTTCGGTGCAAAGTAAGTATTTTACGGTACCTGACGCTTCAAGTCGATGTTTTGAGTGCTTAAAAATGAGGTGTAAAAGCTCGCATTGCCGTGGTGAAAAGTGATCCGTCTTTGACGGAAGGTTTTCCTGATTTCTTGAAGGAATTTTCTGTTTTTTATTGTTGCAATGGCATGGTTGTGACATGTTCAGTTTTCCCATAACTTTTGTTGGATTCGGCTCATCTTGAAACATCCATTCAGTCGACTGCTGTTTAAGTACTTTTGGGCTCATACGCGTAAATCCACAAGTCATCATCAGTCACAATGTCATAGTCGTGATCGAGATACCGTATTTTCGTATTTTCTTACATTTCTCTCAACAAATCGACATAAGCCAACGTGGAAAAAATGTTTTCACAATCAAAAGTTCAGGCAATATTGAATGAATAGTATGTTGGTGCCACCAATGCCCTTAACTGTCTCAACGAAGAGCCACATGACGATCTTGCAATATCAGCTTGCACTAAGTATCGATAGTTACCGGCACAGCAACTGATTTTGAACGATCTTCAAGAAATTCGTCTTGGATTATTCTAAGATCTCGAATTGATTCGCCGTACCAAAAATTCAATTAGGTTCATCGATGCATTGTTGTTGCGTTATTTAAAGTAGAAAGTAGCTAAAAATAATCGCGCAAAATTGTTCGCGATCTAATCCCATTTATTTGGCCGAGATGAATATTTAAAGTTACTGTAAACCGCACAAAAATAAATTGCGGTAATAATAACAACTTTGTACGTTGTTTACTACATACATACGAGGTTTGACAATTAAGTAATGAGACTGATTTTATTGCCGCGCTTGTGGTAAACCTGTAACCGGAAATTCCCTTTCTCTTGTTCCGGCATCCCTCCCCTATCCATTGATATACATATGTACCATCGCTCTAGCTTGTTTAGTTCGCCTGCTGCGTCATTTTGAGTTGACGTGTGTTTGTAGTGCTCGTCACGAAAATGGAAAAACGAGATCAAGAGCAACGCGTCGCGATAAAATTTTGCGCCTGATTGGGCGAAACAGCTTCGGAAACGTACGCTAAAATTGTAAGAGAGTATGGTAATAGTGGTTGTCATACAATGGTTGTCTCCGCGCGTCCCCAGCCCGAAAAAAGCTCGCATGAGCAAGTCGAAGGTGAAAACGATGATTATTGCCTTTTTTGATAGCCGTGGAATCGTCCACAAAGAATTCGTTCCACCAGGGAAAACTGTGAATCAAGTCTACTATTGCCAAGTACTCGAAAGATTGCGAAAACGAGTCAACAGGGTGCGCCCAGACATCGCTCGTAACTGGATCCTTCATCACGACAACGCGACGTGCCACACCGCCCTCAGGGTGTCCCAGTATTTGGCCTCTAAAGGGATCGCAGTGTTGCAACAGCCGCCTTATTCGCCCGACATGTCACCCTGTGATTTTTTTTTGTTTCCTAAAACAAAATCAGTGGTCAAAGAAACTCTTTTTGAGTCGATTACGGACATCTAGGCGGCCGTGACGAGGGTACTCGCGGACATCCCAGTCGAAGCGTTCCAGAAATGTTACGAAGCATGGAAATCGCGCTGGAATCGCTGTATAGCTGCCCAAAGGGACTACTTTGAAGGGGATTGCAGAGTTGTAGTATAATTTTCAAATATACGGTTTTCATTGAACCAGTCTCATTACTTAATTGTCATACCTCGTACATATTTATAAAGAAACCTTTACTGTCTATTCAATGAATTGAATGATATTTTAAATGTCTAAAATGTACTCAACGAAAAGAAAAAATTTTCCTTATTGTTTTTTGGTCTCAATATCTTGAACTGGCCTAATCTCACAACTTAGATCTTGGCATACTGCATACATGATAATGTATATAGAATGTATATACTTTTATAGGTCAAAAAGAAATCACTTTTTATTATAGCCGGTGTTCCATTTCATGCGGAGGCTTGAGATCGTTGTTGTAGAAAATTCATTTTCTCATGCTGTTACGGCAACAGATCCAACTGTCAAATTATTCAGATGACAGTGCTCTTTGATTAGGTGAAAGCAATATTCTTGTAAATAAGGGATCTTTAAAAATTGTATACTTTTAGTTATTGCAAACTTGTAAACTGTTTTATGAGTTTTCTACGACCTACCATTGGCTAGCATTAAGCATGCCGGTGTTCGGTTGTAGACACACGCTCTAGTGTAAATTGGTTAGCAGAAGAACTAAACCCGACCGGAAAGCGTAGTACGAAGTAAAGTCATGTACCACCAGCCATGCATCCGTGTAATACCAGTAAAAAGTTTCACAAAAAAAAAAAATGGAAGTGGCAGTGACAGCAGCAACACTACCAATAAACTCCGAAGGACTAAAGAATTAACGCATTTAATTTATAAAAATGTGCGCATGTGTTACAATTGTTCATTTTATTTTTGAAACACATTTTTTTTTTAACTTTTTTTAATTAAACTTCGCTACATATCCCGCCATGCTAGCGTCATGCATGATGCACGTTGTCTTCCGCCGCTGAAGAGGGACGAAATGTTAATGTGTTGGCAACACTTACCAGCAATTGAAATTATTCATTTGTATTTACTTGCATGTACATTTGTCGGTGTGCATGTTCCTGCTGCATGAGGGTGTGTGCGCTCTTGCCGGTCTCGCTTGCAAAATGTCAAATGTCAGAATTTGACACGCATGTGACATATCAGTGACAGCTTTGCATTAATCAAATTCTCTATTCTTAAAATTGCGTATGCGAGTGCGTAAGCGCGAAAGTCTTTCCTTCTGCCATCCGCCGGATTTCAAAATACATACAAACAAACACGCATACATATATATGAATTTATATTTTAGGGCAAGTGTTCCGTGTTTCTTATGGGATGGTGTGAAATGTTTTTTGCTGTGTTTGTATTTTGGAAAATGGTGTTGGCTTTCCGCATCTGATATGCGAAAAGTCGGATAATGTGTTGTTACCCGGAAAGTGTCAAATTCGATAGGAAAAGCTACTCAATTTGTTTTGGAGGCTCGTTGCGTTAAGTATGTGCGTTGACTTGTGTGGGTTGATCTTACCATTGATAGCGTTGTAGGACTGAAGTTTGTTGCTGTCTAATTAGAAGATATCATTTAGTGTCACTTCAAAAGGGTTGCTGATGTGGACAAACATAGAATTTTGGATGGAAATCAAGTGGATGCTTTTAATGAATTTATACTAGTTAAGTAGGGTAGCTTTAAAATATGGGATTAAAAATTTCATTAGCTCAGAGAATTTAAATTATTATATAGTATATAGTATTGTTATACTCGTATACATATTAATATTTTTATACTCTCGCAACAAAGTTGCTAAAGAGAGTATTATAGTTTTGTTCACATAACGGTTGTTTGTAAGTCCTAAAACTAAAAGAGTCAGATATAGGGTTATATATACCAAAGTGATCAGGGTGACGAGTAGAGTTGAAATCCGGATGTCTGTCTGTCCGTCCGTCCGTCTGTCCGTCCGTGCAAGCTATAACTTGAGTAAAAATTGAGATATCGTGATGAAACTTGGTACACGTATTTGTTGGCTCCATAAGAAGGTTAAGTTCGAAGATGGGCAAAATCGGCCCACTGCCACGCCCACAAAATGGCGGAAACCAAAAACCTATAAAGTGTCATAACTAAGCCATAAATAAAGATATTAAAGTGAAATTTGGCACAAAGTATCGCATTAGGGAGGGGCATATTTGGACGAAATTTTTTTGGAAAGTGGGCGTGGCCCCGCCCCCCACTAAGTTTTTTGTACATATCTCGGAAACTACTATAGCTATGTCAACCAAACTCTACAGGGTCGTTTTTTTCAGGCATTTTCATATACAGTTCAAAAATGGAAGAAATCGGATAATAACCACGCCCACCTCCCATACAAAGGTTATGTTGAAAATCACTAAAAGTGCGTTAACCGACTAACAAAAAACGTCAGAAACACTAAATTTTACGTAAGAAATGGCAGAAGGAAGCTGCACCCAGCCTATTTTTAAAAATTGAAAATGGGCGTGGCGTCGCCCACTTATGGACCAAAAACTATATCTCAGGAAGTACTCGACCGATTTCAATGAAATTCGGTATATAATATTTCCTTAACACCCTGATAACATGTACGAAATATGGGTGAAATCGGTTCACAACCACGCCTTCTTCCAATATAACGCTATTTTGAATTCCATCTGATGCCTTCTCTGTATAATATATACATTAGGAACCAATGATGATAGCGGAATAAAACTTTACACAAATACGGAATTTGAGCTGAGGTATCCCTTGTGGAAAAATTGTCGTGATCGGACTATAACTTTTCAAGGTCTCTGATATCGAACACGAAGAACTCAGTGCCTAACCTAACCTAACTTAATTTTTCACCGAAAATATCGGTAAATCTCTCAGAATTTAATTCTAATTAATTTTACAGCAAAATAAAAAAATATGTAAATGACGGATAATGAAATCTCGATTATCATTTTATCATGCGAGAGTATAAAATGTTCGGTGACACCCGAACTTAGCCCTTCCTTACTTGTTTTTATCTTGAATTTTGTAGACATGTTTATGTTTTGACTTTCAGAATAATTAATAATAAACTATACTATCTTTTAAATTGGATCAACTGGACCCGTTGTGCAAATTTTATTAAAGTGGTAAAAAAAATTCCCTGAAAATTTTAGCCCTTAATATTAACATTAAGAATTGGACCAAGGCATGTAAAAATTTTCCATTGAAAATACACTACAATCGTAATATTTTATCTTTAAATTCCTACAGCTCAGAGGTATTTTATGACATCGTTTTGACTTTAGACACATATTCCTCAGAATTGAACACTCTACAATACTGCCTAGCTCAACAAAGTCGTAGCTCACACCGGCGTGGTAGTACGAGGTTCTAAACCCGATTTTTCCACCAATTTCGCATTTTTTTGTATATATCTCGTAAATGACAAGAGCTATAGAAAAAATGTTCGTGACAAATTTGTCAGAAATTTTATTTGCTATAAAAAGGTCCAAGGTCAAAATCGCTATCATTAATACTTTTCGAGATATTCGACTTTTTAAGCCGATTATCAATTTAGGGTATTTCCAAGGAAATTTCGTGACGGGACTGAAAAAAATTAATAGTTCAATAGAAAAAAATACCCTAATGTGTATAGATCGTATATACATACATATTTATATTTATATTATAACGGGTGATTTTTTTGAGGTTAGGATTTTCATGCATTAGTATTTGACAGATCACGTGGGATTTCAGACATGGTGTCAAAGAGAAAGATGCTCAGTATGCTTTGACATTTCATCATGAATAGACTTACTAACGAGCAACGCTTGCAAATCATTGAATTTTATTACCAAAATCAGTGTTCGGTTCGAAATGTGTTTATCGACAAATTTTGTTCAGCGATGAGGCTCATTTCTGGTTGAATGGCTACGTAAATAAGCAAAATTGCCGCATTTGGGGTGAAGAGCAACCAGAAGCCGTTCAAGAACTGCCCATGCATCCCGAAAAATGCACTGTTTGGTGTGGTTTGTACGCTGGTGGAATCATTGGACCGTATTTTTTCAAAGATGCTGTTGGACGCAACGTTACGGTGAATGGCGATCGCTATCGTTCGATGCTAACAAACTTTTTGTTGCCAAAAATGGAAGAACTGAACTTGGTTGACATGTGGTTTCAACAAGATGGCGCTACATGCCACACAGCTCGCGATTCTATGGCCATTTTGAGGGAAAACTTCGGACAACAATTCATCTCAAGAAATGGACCCGTAAGTTGGCCACCAAGATCATGCGATTTAACGCCTTTAGACTATTTTTTGTGGGGCTACGTCAAGTCTAAAGTCTACAGAAATAAGCCAGCAACTATTCCAGCTTTGGAAGACAACATTTCCGAAGAAATTCGGGCTATTCCGGCCGAAATGCTCGAAAAAGTTGCCCAAAATTGGACTTTCCGAATGGACCACCTAAGACGCAGCCGCGGTCAACATTTAAATGAAATTATCTTCAAAAAGTAAATGTCATGAACCAATCTAACGTTTCAAATAAAGAACCGATGAGATTTTGCAAATTTTATGAGTTTTTTTTTAAAAAAAAGTTATCAAGCTCTTAAAAAATCACCCTTTACTAGCTGACCCGGCGAACTTCGCCCCGCCCAATTTTTATTTTTTTTTTGGAAGTCATAGAATCGTATAACTTTACCACAAATAATATAAACTTCAAACAACGCATTTTCATTTAATGTTTTTAATGTTTGTAGCGCCATCTACTGTAACATACCGCACTCAATACCGCTGTTAGCGCCACCAACTGGTGGATAACTCTTTGCTAATAATAAACAAATAATTTGCAATAAATAAATAATACGACTATAAGGCGAGTTATAAACTATCCTATCTTTCAAGTTGGACCAAACTGCACACAGTGTTAAAAATTTCATTAAAATCGGTTCAGTAGTTTAGGAGTCCATCGCAAACAAACAACGTGACACGTGATTTTTATATATTAAGATTTCTCTAGAGTGCTTCTACTTTTGACGTTGGATCGCTGACGAAATTTTGAGTATAGTTTTTCCCAACAGCGACCATGTTTTAATATGTAATAAGGACTGGACTGTATAAAAGAAATTGTATGAAAAGTGTGAACAATAGTACGAACTTCCATACCCACTTTGAAGTTAGCGAATCATTGCCTAGCAGCTAAGTATATTCTCCAAATAGAAATTCCGGAGATCTGAAAATGATGATTTCGGAGTGACGTTAACCTCTCCATTCGAATTAAATATCTATGCCGTAAATGAAAATGAAAAAAAGTCAATCGGAGGCACAAAAAAAGAAAATACGGATTCCTTCCATTGAATGATTCGTGCAATTAGGTCATGGCTTTGAAGGAGGTGTAGATTATTACAATAATTCGGCATAGTAAAGATCCGGGATTGTTTTTTACTTCCGCAGGTGGTAAGATTAAAGTTGGTTTTCATCGAAGTCATCTAAGACAACCCCGGAAATATGCTCTTTCGACGGTATCGAATCATAGTTAAGTGCCCTGGAGACGATCAAATAATTGCGTCAAACAGTGCATATGTGTTAGTGATGTTCAATCGTGTGTTGCCCGCAAACGTTCAAATTAACACGTCAAACATTAGTTTATTTTTGATCTTGTAGCGAACGGTCGTCATGTCATCGTCGGATGATGATTATCTTTTATTGGCATGTGCTGCAATTCTTATGAAAAAAAAAAGAAAAATTTTATTATTTTAATTTATTTGATTTGTTTTTATTTTATTTTATTTTATTTTATTTTATTTTATTTTATTTTATTTATTTTATTTATTTTATTTTATTTATTTTATTTTATTTGATTTTACTTTAATTATTTTATTATTGTAATTTATTTGATTTGATTTTATTTTATTTATTTTATTTGATTTTACTTTAATTATTTTATTATTTTAATTTATTTGATTTGATTTTATTTATTTTAAAATTTTACGCTTATTTCACTTAACTTTTTTCTTCTTCACTTCACTCTTTTTCGCTTCACTTCACTTTTCCGCAAGTATGTATGTCCTCTTCGCTTGAAGTCTTCACTGCAAATGAGTCATGCTTGTCAAACATGAGTGGAGACGATCAAATTATCGTCCGTCAAATAGAAATATCAAAAATTTTTGATTTTCATCAAACAGAGCCGACAACAAGTCGGTGTAGCGTACGTGTAGCCGACGAGAGCCGACGACACCAACACAATTAAAGTGTTTGACGCAATTATTTGATCGTCTCCAGGGCACTTTAGAGTGTTGCTTGGAATTCATTCAGCATGCAAATAGGTGGTTAAGGTCATGTAGGGACTTATTGCATACCAATTAAGGGTCTCAGCTGACAAGGATTGCAATTTGATGGCTTCCTATTTTAAGACAAATGTTTCAGTTTTGGGAGTACGAAACCTTCGTAGTGAGCCAAAATCGACGTAGCTGTTACCCTATGCATAACTGAGACGTGATTTTTTTGTGTTCGGCCAAATACTCCGCTATACAGTAATTGAAGAAAAAATCAAAAAAATGCCTTTAGTTTCAGTCGACTTTCATACAATTTTTACTTCGGTTCTGTTTGGTGCGATTAACTTTTTTGTCTACAGTTCTATTTTATAATGAACCCGAACATTATTTCGTTAATTTTTGGATAAAAAAACGATTGGAGTAATTGCTTCAGTGTACAAGTTTTGCTAAGTGTTTCTTCAAGTTTCTCATCCGATACATATTATGTGTTTTGGCTTATGATTTTTTTGGGAATTTTGTTTATAGAAGAACCACGCGGCAAGAGTTTGATATTGGGGGAAATGAATTTTTACATAATTTTATTTTCGTCTTGGATTGAATTGAGAAAAATCCCCCAGTTGTGAATTTTCGGAAAAAATCACAAATTTAATTTTTATCATGATCTATGGAACTTTTTAGAAAATTACGTGTTTTACGTGTTTTTATATCGAAAATTTGAAAGATTCCTGCATTGTAGAAAAATGTGTGTCTATTTGTCTCAAAAAATAGACTCGATAGACTAACTTTATTCCTTATACTATTATAAAGTGTGTTTTTTAGACGTGTGGTTTTCAAGAAGAAATAAAACGCATATAATTTAATGTTATAGACGAGAGTTATTTTAAAGAGTTATAAGAGTTTGTCCTTATGATTTAAAATTGATTTCGGGCAAGTGAGCGCGGAGGCTGGCTCGAATAACTGCCAGCCGAAGTGCCCAGTTTTCGACTATTTTTTTTTTAGCAATTAGAACCGTAGGTCTGCAAAAAGATGCCGAGTAACTTCTTTCAAAGAAGACAAACTTCACATAATACGATCGAGAAAATTTTCCTTCAACAAATTGATTGCTTCGTTGAATGTATGGTATATAGCGCCGTCTCGTTGAAACCAAAGGTCGTCCACATCATCTTCCTCCTATTAGGGCATTAAATACCATTAATCGTGGCTTTATAGCGTTCCACATTGACTGTGCGATTATGGCCGATTGCACGTTTGAAGAAATATGGATTCCCTTTCTCCATAGAACATACCAAACAGTGACCTTTTAAGGACGTAAGGATATCTCAACAATGGCTTATGGATTATTGACACTCCCTTCTTCCGAAAATCAAGATCGGTGGACATCAAAATGCTTCTGTAAAATCTTCCATACGCGGAATCATTGCGCATGTTGGAAAAGGCTTGCGTCGATTCAGTTTTATCAAGAGCACAAGCCTACGAGTGGCGCAAAACCCTCAAACACGGTCGAGAGTTTGTTGAAGACATGCTAGAATGACGACCTTCCACCTCTTTAACTTATGAAAATATAAAAAAAGTGAAGAAAATGGTGCTTGAAAACTATCTGGAAAGTGTTAAAAAGATGGCAATGGAGCTGGACATCTCCTGCGAGTCCTATCGAATGATTTTGATGGGTATTTTGAGTATGAAATACGTTTTTGCTCGACTCGTCTCGATTAAGCGAAAATTTTTCTAAAAGAGTACCGTTAACAGGTCTCTTGGGACGTGCTTGATAGTGCGAAATCCGATCCCACATGCATGGAGAGAACTATTTTCGATTTTCTACATAAGCATAATATTTTATTATTCGATGTGAGAATAATGACACAATGCTTGTTCTATTTGTTTCGAAAATAATGGTAATACATTTTCTAGTCAAAATTTTAAATTTACTATTACTTTTGGTAATGTATTATTTGCTTCAGTTACAACAAAGTCTCAATCGACAGGTCGCACGTTCCTACCAACAACACTACTTAAGATCTCACTCCCAAATGCCAACAGCTAGCACCGGTGATTTACTTTTGACAGAAATTAGTATTTTCTGAAGCAGAAAATCAAACATTTCCGCAACGACAAATGCGAGAATACAATACCGACTACTTAGCGCTGTATCAGCATTACAAGTACATGTGTTTTCCGACCAAATGCGCTTTTGCAGTCAGCTGCGCAAGAAAAAAAAACAAGCAAAGCAAAAACAGCAACAAACAACAATAGGAAGTGTGTAACACCACAGTGGATGGATTAACACTTTCCGGTGGCAGCGTTGGCAGCACCAACGGCAACACTACCAACGACAGCCACGCCAACATCAACACAAAAACATAAGCAACAACATGAAACCCAACAACATTAGCGCGATCAATGTTTTCAAAAGCCAACAGCGAACTCTCATAACAATAACAGTATTAACAACCATAACAATAGCAAATACTTGCAACAATGGAAAACTTTGACGCAGCTCCCCAGCGAACGACTTATGGCTGTTGCAACAACAAACAACCAAACAAGCAGATGTATGCATGTGTAGGTGCGTGTGTGTGTTTATAAGCCGATAATGGGGTATCAGAGCGAGCAAAAGTTGAAGCCTGTCAAAAATGCACGCAGAAAAGGCAGCAAACAAGCGGAAAGCGGAAAGCATAGGAAACACAATTATTAAGCGTAAGAATAACAAACAAAGGCGACAAATATAGCACGCCGGCACAGTGGTGGTCTTGTGGTGGGCTGTGCTGGCCTGCCTGCCACTTGGCAGCGTGCGCGCTGGAACGCAGCAACTCGAGGCTAATCATTGTCAAGGAGTCAATTGCGATTGCAATTTCAATTACAATTTTGAATTAAATTTCCAATTGTTATTGTTATTTGTGCCTCAAAGTACACGAAGTATGTTTGTATTCGAGCCGTGGCTGCCAGTGTGGTAGCACTGTAGCAGCTGCCTTGCCGCTATTAGGCTGAGCGCTCGTTTGGCTGGTGGCCATGTTGTCATAGTGCGATAGTTTTGCTGCTTTGCTGTTGTGATTTTCATTTTGATTTTGACGAATACGCACACGTCACACAAGCGATGGATGGCCGCTCGCCGTGGCAAAGGAAGACACCGCAGCCCAGTTGGCTGTGGAAGGGGGAAACAATAAAAGGGATGAATGTCATATTTGTTGCGATTCGTAAAGCCTCACACACAATGCATGTAGAGCCGGTTAAAATAGCCGCACATACATACGCGCGCATGCAAATATATTGACTTACAAACACAAATATTTTTGCGCCTGTGTGTGTGTGTGCACTTTTTCATTTGCCTAGCAGCAGCTGTCAGCTGGATTGTTTGTCTGTCAGCAATTAACACGCAATTCATCAAACGCTTGACTTTCCACCGCACTCGAACACACACACACGTATGCACCCTGTGATGCCACTGATCCTGCCTAACCCGCCTATTTGCTGTTGCTATTCCTTTCATTACATTGCATTCCATATTGTCGTGTTTGACATTTATGCGCTTCGGCAGTGGCTGGCATTTGAAAAACCGGATCGCCCGGCAGGATGCCAACGCGCTAGCGAGTCGACCAACTAAGCGACAGCACGACAAACGTGGTTATGAAATGCGTTTGTAATCCGCTTCGGTTTAAAATGAATAAAAATCTAATTTTGTTAAGTGGATAGATCTATGGGGAATGTTAATGCCTTCATTATTGGCAATTCGATTTGTTGTCGAGTGAGCGAGTAACAACAACATTGACATGTGATAAAATAGCTCAAAATTTATATTACGAACTTTTTTTGTTAAGTAGACTTTGATATTCGTTCATATAAACATTATCGATCCGAAAAGGGTTTAGCCTTACCCTAGATGGTGCTAGTATTGCATGTAGGAAGTTCTCGTAGAGAACTACCGTCAAAGCTTCAGTAGAATCGGATACGTAGTTTTGTTTGGACCAAGTGTGGAAACGGGCGTGTCAGGAATTTCGAGAAATCGAAGATAACTTCTTCGATGAAAAACGTTAAAAATTAGCTTAACGGGCTACAACCTGACCACATGTCTATTTTTGGGGAACCATACCTATTTATGGCGGAAACGGTTACCACCGAGGATAGTCGGGGTGTTTGTGTGGGGCGCGGTTCGAGGATTGGATGCATGTTTTTGCCGAATGCCCGATGTACTCGGACATTAGGATCTGGGTGGACATTAGGGATCTGGGTGGTATGGCGAATAGCTGAACTGATGGAAGTTTAGTTGTTAGCGGTGTGATCTCCACTAGTCTGAATACCGAACCGTTATGATCGTTTGAGAGTGAATTTTTTAGGTGGTGAAGGCGTTTAAATGGGTACTCTGGTTAGCTTCTTGTGTGAATGGTGTGAGCGTGGTCACTAGTCCAGGGCAGTAGTACTTTCGGCTACGAGGTCTGATCGGAGACTTGATTCTGGTACCACGGGGAGCAGAAGCCCTTGGAGTTCACTCCAATGCGCACGTTAAACACGCCGGACGTTGTCCGCATCTACCACCGACGATAATGTCAAAAAAGTCCACGAAATCGTATTGATAACAAGCCGATTGACAGTGCGCGAAATAACCGTGACAATAGGCATGCCTAACGATCGTATGAAATACTATAGGCAGTCCAAAGAAACTTATGCGTCTTTTCACAACTGGTGCATATTTGAGACCACGGAATAGTCGAAACAGTAGATGTCGACTAATCTGCTCTGTATAAGGTGTTTATCGGCCGGAAGTGTAGTGAACACCGTTTTCTGGGACTTGTAAGATACAATCTACATTCGATTGTTTGGAGAATGACATTCCCAAACTTTAAACACGTTTGTCTCAGAGTCAGTGAGGAAATTTTCTCCAAAATGGATGAATCAATTTAACTATTCGAAACCCTACTTTTTTTTTAAGAAAAAACATAGAAACACATTCGAAAAAACATTCTTTGCCATTTATCTTTTGAAAATTTTCTTTTTCAAATATTTGCCGCGATTACGTCTCAGAGGGTCTCGTCATTAAGTCCTATTTTCGATGAATCGTTCGAGCATTTCGGTTGGTAACTGGCGAATGACACGTGTGATATTTTGCTCTAAAGGCTGAATCGGAGCTTGCATGAAGTCTCACAGTGTGCTATTACAAGAGCTTAGTGGCCAGTCGATCGGAAGAACACGTGAAATTATCTGCTAACCGAAGTGTTCTCTCAATAAATCCATTGCTTGATGCGATGTGTGGGAAGTGGTGAAACCAAATGTCTTCGAGATCACGAGCTTCAATTTTAGGTATCAAATACTCGGTTATCATAACGCGATAAAGGTCGTTATTGACGGTTGCGTTCTCAGCGGCATCATTTTTGAAAAGGTATGTACCGATAATTTCACCGCCCCACTACTAACTACCATTATTTTTATCTTCTTGAAACTTTTCAAGAGCCCATAGAGCGAATCGATGTCGCTTGGGAAAGACGAGCGCCTTCAGTTCTTGCCTTTATTTTGTACACTTTCAGTTTAAGATCTTGACGCAAAATGCGCCAAGCCATTCCATACGTGAGTTCGAGTTGCTGCGAATGGTTCCGAATCAACTCTCCACTCTCAGCTACGTCTGCTATATTTTCCTCACTGCGTGCTGTACGTGGTCTATTCGGTCGAATATTATCCAATAATGAATGTTGGGTCTAAAGGTGCTTGATGCTGTTGCGAATAGTACGCTCAATGGGCCGATTATATTGACCATAAGTTGAGCGGAGCGCGCGAAAACACTTTTTTTATAGAAGGTGAATTTTCGAAAAAAAAGTTGAACGATTTGTAAATGTTGTTCAGGGGTAAGTCTTTCCGTGATAAAATACCAAACAATACTTAACAAAAAAGACATGACAGCTTGACACGACTAAAGCTTAATCTGTCAAAAAAAAGGCGGTTGAAAAAAGTACCTCTTCTTTGATCATCCGTTATATGAGCATTACCAAATTAGTTCAACTGCCAACAAATATTTAAATAGGTAAAATAATTTTCAGGAAATAAAAACAAAACAAACAACAATCAGTACAACATTTTTCACTCTAATGTAAGTATAAATAATTTGAAATCAATTAACCTTGCGCCATTGAATTATCACAAATTAAACAAACGAACGAAATATCAAGCGAAATTCAGCAAAACTCAAAACATTAATCAAACTGCGATCAAATACGTACATATGTATGTATGTATGGATGTATACATACATATATATAAATTATTATATATCAGAGAACAATATTGGAAACAAATGTCGAATGCGAAAATTAAATTTGCTGAGCAAGGGCACTTTCGATTGGAGGGTAAGTGGAGCGAAAAAAGTGTACAGTTGAGCGTCTAAGTGTGAAGTGTTGTGCGTGGACGTGTGAGGCATGGGAAACAATTGACGTTGGAATGGGCATGGTTGGCATGCAAATAATGTCTATATAACTCAAAAATGCCTTTAAATGTATATACATGCATATGTATATGAGAGTATGCATGTAAGTATGTATGTATGAAAGTACGATTGTCTGCATATAAATACATTATTTATAAGCGTTTGTAAGTACATTTGCATGCTCTACATGTGAGTAGGGTTAGATGGCGATGGCGTTGAAATCATATCAACGCATAAAAATCTAAACAAATCGCGCTGGCGATAATTTATGAACGTCTCCACTGCCAAATAGGGAATCTCGCAGAGCGCGCAACCATAGCGCGAGCAGCTTTGTGCTGAACAATATATCAAAACTCGGCGCCAGCACGTACGCACATTAGTCGACACTGCCAACAGTCAACAGCCAACAGCTTCCTTACTGTCCTCCACCTAAAATTTTGATCAACGCTGTGGTTGTTGTTGCACGCCGCCAAATGTGGTGGCAAGCATATTTGTTGACAAGCGAATGTGTGTGTGTGTGTTATAATAGTAGAAAAAAGTTGTTTTAGAAATTGTAATAGCAACAATAATATATCAAACCACAAAAACGAAGCACACAGTGGTCGAAGCGCGGCGAAGCGGTAAAACGAAAATAATCTGAAGAAATAATATATTGTCCATTTGATTTTAAACGTTTTGCCATACAACTCATTAAATCTAAATAAACAATTTAATAGCAAATATATTAAAAGGTAATATATTTGACAACTAATGTGACGCAGACGCTTGACAAATGACTCCTGACAGCCGCAATAGCATGTGAAAATAATGCCGGCGGTGTGAAAAAATTTGTCAAGCGTACGCAAGTAATAAATCAAAACTTTTATTACCAAAATTACACACGACAAGTAATGCGATTTTTATTACAAATTTGTTGGTTTTCGAAAATGATTTGAGTGCGTTTAAGACGAAGTAGCTGCGCATGCGCAAAGCATTTAGCACGCACAGCAAATTGTCATATTAAATTATAGACTTTAACACACATACATGCAAAAGAACCTACTACTTTTGCTGTCACCAATAATCATCATTTCTGCGTTGTGAAGATCACATAACAATTTTATCGTTTCATACACAATTTAGTTGTTTTTAAAATCAATTAATCAATAGCCAACATATTGACTCATTTTTAAATAGGCAGCCAGGCATTCAACAAAATAATATTCATGTTGACATAATTTTTCCTTACTTTCTAAATCCACTTTAGCAAATCATCATTTTCATAGCAAATCAAGTTCGTCGCAAAAAGAGCGCCGAAGGGTTGCACTTTGCAGAGTTCACATAGATCACTTTGTTACGAATTTCTTTATTGTCATCGCTGACTGAAAAATGAAAATTCGAAATTGCCAGCTGGTGTGTCAACAAATGTCCAGTGATTGTCAGAAATTGACAGCCAAACATTTTGCGATTAACAACTTAACAAGTTAGCTGACATTTTGTGGTCTCACTTCAGCTGGCAGGCAATATGAATTGTCATGTCAATTATCTGAATTACCCACACAGTGTGAATTAATCAATCGATCATCAGAGGAGTGCCACAAACATAATTTATATGTTTTAGAAATTTCTACTTGCATTTTTAGTTTTGGGTGTTACTGCACCGAAACAAAATAATATACGCGGGAATCAATCTTAATATTATAAATACAATATATATAAAAACTTGGGGATCTTTGACAGGCTACATGCAATTCTGTGAAATTATTCTCGCAAAATAAATAAATAATAACCTGATTTAATTATTACAATGTGATATAGCTAGATACGAGCATTGATTAGAGTACAATAGTTTTGTTTACCAAAGAGTTGGTAAAATATAAACTGACAGACACAGGCTTGGAGTTATTAACATACTTCAGCGACGGATGGATTGTCTATTGCCAGACCATGAGGAAGTTCGAATAGCAGTTATCCAATTGAAGAACAAGACAGCGGCAAGGACCGATAGATTGCCGGCTGAGTTATCCGAATACGGTAGCGATGAATCGGTGAGGAGCATGCATCAGCTTCTTTGTAGAATACGGTCGGATGAAAATATGCCCGATGCTTGGAATTTAATTGCTCTGCCCAATCTACAAAATGGGAGAACACAGAATCTGCGCCAACTACCGTGGTACAAGCCTCTTCAGTATCGCATATAAGATTCTATGGAAGATACTGTGTGAAATATTAAAGTCCACAGTCAAGAAACTGATTAGCTCCTATCAATGTGGCTTTAGGCCTGGAAAATCTAAAACTGACCAGATATATGCACCATGCGCTAAATCTTGGAAAAGGCCCATGAAAAGAGGATCGACACAGACCACTTCTTCGTCGATTTTAAAGCTGTTTATGACAGCACCAAAAGGAGCTGCCTTTATGCCGCGTTGTGTGAATTTGGTATCCCCGAAAAACTAATACGGCTGTGAACTGACGTTGAGTAATACCATAAGCTCCATCAGGATCGGGAAGGATCTCTCTGAGGCGGTACAAAACGAGATTTCAAATAAGGCGACTCCCTTTCATTCGACTTCTTTAATAAGAGTGTCTAGCTGCTAGCGTACGCCGATGATGTTGATATCATTGGCCTCAACAAACGCGCCGTTAGTTCTGCTTTATGCAGACTGAACAAGGTAGCAAAGCAAATGGGTCTGGCAGTGAACGAGGGCAAGACGAAATATCTCCTGTCATCAAACAAACAGTCGTCGCACTCGCGACTAGGCTCTCACGTCACTGTTGACAGTCATATCTTCGAAGTCGTAGATATTTTCGTCTATCTTCGGGCCAGCTTTAACACCAACAGCAATGTCAGCCTCGAAATCTAACACAGAATATCTCTTGCTAATGGGTGCTACATTGAACTGAGTAGGCAACTGAGAAATAAAGTCGTCTCTCAACGTACCAAAATCAAACTCTATAAGTCACTCATTATTCCCGTCTTGCTATATGGTGCAGAGGCATAGACGATGTGAAGATCTGATGAGTTGGCGTTACGAGTTTTCGAGAGAAGGGCGAATACCGCTGTCAATGGAACAATGATCTGTACCAGATATACGACGGCATTGATATAGTTCAGTGAATTAAGAGAAAGAGGTTACGCTGAAAATACTCCAGCTCTGAAAGTATTCGGCAAAGTACTCGCCTGGGGAATCGGAGGAAGGGGAATACCTGCACTCAGTTGCAAAGACCAGATGGAGAGTGACTTGGCTTCGATTGGAATCTTCAATTGGCGCCTAGTAGCGGAAAAGAAGAACGACTGGCTCGCTGTTATAAACTCGGCTTGGGGAATAGTTGAGATATCTTAAGGGATTTAAGAAGGGGTGTTCGTATGAGCATAAACAATTGTAGTGCTGGAAAACAAATTCACTACTATTATCCGAGCTGACCACATCTGGGCGATTGCTGTAATCCCGTAAAGCACTTAGCAAAACCTTGCATACCATCAAGTCTGGCTTAGCTACCGTTTGCTCCGGCTCACCACAATACGACCACGACCATTTTCCCTTGAGGTTATCATAACTGACACAATTTTTATAACCGGTTACCTTCCGCTGCAGAAATGGATCGACTTTGTGGCGATTCCATAGCGAATCGCAGATGGTAATGTCGTCTATGAGATTTTTCTACGTTAATTCGTGCGACACTCATACGATAGCATGGTACTCTTCGTACTCGAAGACCTTCTAGTATTTTGTATCCAGCCTCATTGCAATCCCAAATATTTTAATTGGAAGTATTGTTATACATGAACCATTAAAAAATTATTAAAACCGTACCGAAAAGTAGCTTTCAAAGAGTCGAAATCGTTGGCGAGTAATACCGGGTATATGTAGTAACCATTTTATGCACATATGTACCAATGTATGTATATGTAATATTTGTATGTGTACCACCGGTTATGAACCACAAAATTTTCTCACCAAATTAGGTGTTTTAGGTATTTGATACTTTTGTATGTAAATTTACACATAAGAAAACAAGCTTGTGCATATGGAAAGGACATTTTCCTAAGTAATTTCTTTGGAAACCAAACACTTAGACAAACCCATATGCATGTGCATGGAAATATGTATATATATGTATATGTATGTATATGTAGCTGTGTATATATCCTGACGTAATATTCTTAAGCAATTGACTTCCTTTTGAAGCAACACAGTCGCTCAGCAAGTTGCAACAGCAGCAAGTACGATGAACAATGAGCAAGTGAGTTCTTCGTTTTCATGTACATATGTATGTACGAGTATGTGTATGTGTGTAGACTGAACAGTTGCCATTTCTTAATCGAAATGCATCGACAAAATTGTCGCAATTACAATGGAAATGTGTTTATTTTCACTAAGAGCTGCAGCGGCAACCGAAATCTAAAAAGAAAAGCGAAGTCAAAGAGTCAGGCGTAAAGGAAGAAACAACAAAAAAAAAAAATAATCTAATAAAAGAAATGGAAATGGAAAAGTCTTTCACAATTCACACACAAACTCACACACACAACGGCATGCGAATGCGCAGACAATCAATGTAAAGGGCCAAAGTGCGCGCACAAAAGAATTGAAAAGATTTAATGTCGACTTTGGTTGATTTATTACCAGAGAAATTGCGTTGAGTGCATGCAATAAGGATGCAGCAGCATCAGCACTAGCACAATAACAACAACAATAATGAATGCAACAACAACAGCGCTTAGCACTAGTGGTGGTGCGTTGGCCTGCAAAGAAAACGGGCGATAGGGCGACAATAACGGAGACTAGGAGAAACAATTTGCTACATTTCACTGGAACAAACCCCGGCCTCGGCGCTGGAGAAAGAAAAGCGTAGAGCATAAGAAAGAAAGGACACACTACACACAAGATCGGCAGGCTGTGAAGGGATGGAGCGGGTAATGCGAGTCAAGTCAGGCATTAGCTGCGAATGATTTCACTTTTAGCTGATGTGGCTAATGCTATTAGAGGCGATGACGATTTGGCCGCCGATGGCTGAATGTGATGCAACATACAATAGCAACAACAACAACAACATACGTATAACTAAAGCAATTGTTACAAAAATAGAATGGAATTACTAGAATTACTTTGCTGAGGCAGAAGAAATGCTGCGATTTCCAAAAGAGAGGGTGTGAAGTGGCATAAAGAGGGTCCAGGTCCATAAAGTTGAATGAACAAACAAAAAAAAAATATTTAAGACACAACACAAGCATTCGCTGCTATGCTTTCTCCTCCAAACATGTGAATGAACGCAAATTTGAAAGCGTGAGAATTTTTTGTACAACAATGTGAATAGTATACTCTGCTGTTGAGAAGCTGTTGGTATGCACCACCGGCGGTTACGGAAAGCTGTCCGATTGTGACAACACTTTTGTTGTAATGCTTATTGTTTTTATTGTCATTGTTATTGCCTGTTCGCCTATACCTGCTAGGGGCTTGCTGTAATTACAGAGTCACAAGCGCTTACAGCTAATTAAAATGACAATAACCGCAAAGCAACAGTAAATTTGTCAAATCTTAAACCAAAATCTGAAGACATAAAAGCAAAGTTTCTAAGCACAGTAATTAGTTATTAAGAAACCACAGTGTGCAGATAATTTTTCATTTTATTTGTATTTTTTTCGTTTCTAAGCAGATTCGGAGCTTATGAATATCAAATTTACTTAGTACATAGTAGAGCATATCTAGAAGAAGCTTTTATTAGACCAACCTTTCGTTTTGAGAGACATGATTGAGGTATTTTAAGGGTTTTGCTAGCCTAAAGGCAATATTTGCCACAGTAAAAAAAGGCATTGTGCTATACACTTTTTTATTGAAATTACAAGAACCTTAAAAAAAAAATTAAAGAAAAAAGTTTGATTACACAAAGCTACAAGTAGTTGTCATAGAATGGAAGGGCGTCTACATCTGTCAAGATCCTCTCACATCTTGTCACATATGTAAAAGCGAGGAATGGACACATTCTCAATTACTGAATCAAAACTATTAGAAACTTAAGAAAAATTCCTCGTAAAGTGGCGGCTACTTAAAAATATAACATTTTTCTACATTTCCGATTTAAAAAAAATTAAACATTTACATATATTTTCTTTAGCTGTGAATAGATTTAAAAAGACAATTTAAGCCGAAATTCAAGTTAATCGGTTGATAAAACTTGAGGTTTTTGATAAATGTTTTCAAATCGGATGTTTCGAGAAAAAGGTTACGTTGCCACGGCACTAAAATGGCTGTAACTGTAAAATGCTGGCTTGGTTTTAGAAGTTAAAAACACACGGTACTTTTACTATTTTATTAATATTCATATATAGAATCATATAACCATGTTATATACGAGGTGTGTTCAAAAAGTATCGCGAATTTTGTGTTTTTTTTTTTCAAAAATTATTTATTTATTCATGAATATCTATTTTGTCCCCTTCAAAGTAATCTCCATGAGATATTATACACTTGTGCCAACGGTTTTTCCAATCTTCGAAGCACTTCAAAAGATCATTTTTTGTATCTTTTTCAACTCCTCCTTCGATGCCGTCTTTATCTCGTCAAGAGAAGCGTAGCGTCGTTCTTTCATGGGCCTATTCAGTTTAGGGAACAAGAAAAAGTCACAGGGGGGCCAGATCTGAGGAATACGGTGGCTGCGGCATCATTAGTGTGTTGTTTTTGGCCAAAAAGTCGCGCACAAGCAATGATGTGTGAGCAGGGGCGTTATCGTGGTGCAAAAGCCAATTTTTGTTCTTCCACAAATCCGGGCGTTTCTGTTGGATTGCTTCGCGCAAATTGCGCATAACTTGCAGGTAATATTCCTTATTGACCGTTCTTCCCTGTGGCAAGAACTCATGATGCACCACGCGCCTGGAATCGAAGAAAACTGTCAGTTACGATTCGCGATACTTTTTGAACACACCTCGTATGTTACATCAAAGATCCATATTTGAACAGCATTTTGTGAAAATTTTATTTAAAAAAGTTCTTGACGAGGACAGCACAATTCATTACTGGTTCATCTAAAATCAAAAAACAAACAAGTAAGGAAAGGCTAAGTTCAGAAGAATGAGGTTTAGGGCAAGTTTTCACCCAACATTATGTACTTATTTTAGGCACAAAGATGCACTGCTATTAGAAAAATACACTCACAAAATTTTATTAATATACTTCATATCAATATATATATATATATATACTTATATATTTGCAGTATGAAGCAGGCGGAGGTTCGAAGATATTTCTATTGTATAACCAACCTTTTACGGCCGTAATTGGAAGAACTTGATCTTGACAACACCTGGTCCCAAAAAGACGAGGCTATGTACCACACAGCACGTGCAACAACAGAATTATTGTGAGAAAAGTTTGGAAATACGTTTATTTCAAGTAATTGTGGTTCTGAATGACCTTCGAGAAGTTGTGTTTTAACTGCATTGGACTACTTCTTGTGAGGTTATTTCAAGTCACTGGTCTTTAGCAATAAATCAGACTCTCTTCTAGCTTTTGAAGTCAATTTTGAACGTGCTGTTCAGAACACATGATTTGATCTAGTGGAAAAAGTGCTCGAACGTTGGGTTCATCGAGTTCGTTCCTGCAAAAGAAGTCGTGGAGGCCTTCTGAATGAGTTCATATTAAGAACATAATTGCATCGATTGTATTTTATATTAAATAAAAAACATTATAATTTCTAAACAATTAGTTTTTTTTTAGAAGGAAATCATATCACTCGTATTGGAAAACTCGTTACTAATCTGATATTCTTCCGAATTTCAATTATTTATCTCACACAATGACCGATATTTTCGGTAAAAATTCAGCCAAAGCTGTTTGGGTGCCCATCTTCGTATCTGGGGCTTGAAAAGTTATGCTGCTATTTCGAAATAATAGCTAATATATCTTACAGAATATCTTAGATGAAAAGAAAAAGCAATTTTGAATAATTTTTCAGCCGTTTAGTTCTCTTTTTTTGAGTTTTCTGAGCAAATTTACTATGGTAAAGTATATACTTTTAATACCAACAGAAAAAAGAGATTTCAGCAATTATGTATAAGACCTACTCGCATTATACAGAATATGAAATTTTATCTTGAGATTTTTTGAATTAAAATTAAGGTTATTTTCCAATATTGGGTCAAAATAAGAAATTAAGGACAATGCGTTTTGGGGTATAAGAAGGTGAGGGTACGGTAAACCAACTTTCTTGAAAGAAAAAAAATTGTACAAAACAAAAATTAAAAAAAATGTTAATTTTTCATATAAATTTTAAGGTTTTGTGAAAAAAATAGTAAACAAAGGTTATAGGTTATTACCAACAACTATGCCAAAAACTTTTTTCTAAAATACTCGTAATTTTGGCAGAAATCGGGATAAGCTGATTCGAACCTTTAAAAATTCAACCACGCTCTTCTATTTTCTTGTCCTGACCCCAGATTGATCGTAAATGAAGGAAAACTTTCATGTTTATTATTTTATCTTTCATTTCCGATGGGTTTTAACTACTATGTATTTTTTTCAAAAAATTTTTTCAGGTCCATATTTTTTCTTAATATCTAAACTTTGTTAAATTTTTGGACGGATTCTTAGTATAGGGCTAGTTTAGGTCCTGGTATATAGATGTATACAACTTCTGAAGGATTATTCTCGACATAAACCCTTCTTGGCATATTGATATAATCGTAAAATATACGATACTAATGTTCCGGTCTTTTAACAGTGATGTAAATGACACAATAATAGGTGTGAATTATAGTAGACCATTAAATAAATTTATTTTGCTTACTAAATTTTAAAAACATCGCTTAATAAGTTTAACCCGTATTTTTCATCATATTTTATAGAAATTCACAAATTAATTCGTAAATCTATCAAACAATATCTTTATTCAATTAGTTTTCTAAGAAAAACATAATATTTCCTAGAAGATCCGATCCTCAATAGGTAATTGTCATACTTGGCACAATGAGCATCATAAACACTTTGAAGAGTTGTCATTTCATCCAGAATCATCGGTACATATTTCTCCAAAAATGATGCAGGTGAGAACGTAACCGTCAATGACTGTTATTGCGCCATGACAACCGACTATTTGAGGCCTGAAATTGAGGCTCCTGATCTCGGCAACATTTGGTTTCAACAAGACGGCGCCACTTCCCATACATCGCATTAAGATAACGGGAAATGGAAAATAAATAAATGGATCACCCTTTATATATTTATATATTATTATATATTATTTTGGGACCGATTTACTAATACAAAAAAATTAAATTAACTTATGCTCTTTTCTAGCTCCCTTGGCTCAAAATTTGCCACATATTCTTGTACAATATTTTACGAATGTAATATTTATTTCCCAGTACTAAAGCGGAAGTAACGAACATAAATATGTAAATATTACTTCTATATGTACAAGTATATATTCCCTTATTATCGTGGGTAAGTCAGCATATTCGTCTACATTTACTCGTCGCTTTTTATAACCGCATAAAATCTTCGCTCGTAAAAATTCTTAGATGTTGAGCGATAGACGAAAGCGTTTGTTAGTACTTTGTACTGCATAAACCGTACCAGATCATGAGAAAACTGGGAGCAGTCTTCTTCTTTTCATTGTTTTGATTGCGTCATTAGAAATTACTCGGACTTTGGTAAGTCGCTTTCTTGTAGCTAACTATTCACAGACACTTCCATTTCATTTCGCACCCTACCGCAAATATTTCTATGTATGTTTGTATGTATGTCACATTTGAAGAAATGTATATAAAAATACAAAGTGTCTGCTGATTAAGCAACCACAATTAAATTAAAGATCTTGTCGAAATCTTGATTTGAAAAGGTGACATTGCTTTTGTAGAGATCGCAAACATACCGGGTAGTCATAACCACCTTTTGTGTAATGTCTTGAGAACACTAACAAAATTTAAATTATGCAGCTGTTTTGTCAGATTGATGTGTGAGAAGTTTTGCTTTTTTCTTAATAATAATGGTCTTCCCTAAATTGTAAGTGACTAAAATTCCAGATTATTTTGAATGGAATGAAAAAAAGTTTTAGTTTTTCGTTTTGCAGTCTAAAGTATTATATATTCGACCAGCTCAAAACGTGAAATTATCTACTCTCCGAAGTGTTCTTTCAATAGATCCATTGATTGATGTGATTTGTGGGAAGTGGCGCCATCTTGTTGAAACCAAATGTCATCGAGATCACGAGCTTCGATTTCAATCATCAAATAGCCGATTGTAATAGTCGCCGTTGATGGTTACGCTCTCACCGGCATAACTTTTGAAGAAAAGTGGACTGATGATTCAACTGGCCCACAAACAACACCAAACCTTTTTTTTCTGTATGAAAAGGCGGCTCTTGAATCTCTTCAGGTTGCTCTTTGTCCTAAATGCGGCAATATTGCTTGTTTAAATATCTGTTGAGGCAGAAATGTTCCTCACATATTTTCAAAGCACACTTGTACAGCTTTCCAAGCTTTAATCAGTGTTGCGCAAACATTTTACAATCTCATTCAATGTTTATTGCTTCGCTTTAAATTCTCATAATTCCTGTTTTCCCTACACGATAACATCCCATATTACTTTTGTAAAAAAAACAATATGTCATTTCACAGTTACGCCCATATAATATGCAGTTTATGCCACCAATTAAGCATTAAATCCCACCCATAAACGTTAATTGAGCCGGATTAAAAGGATACAAACAGAAAATGTAACAAATTCATTTTAGTATTAATTTGCAATTTCCTCCAGCAATAAATTTGTCCATCCAACGCCAAATTGCATCAAATCAATTGACAAACATAGAACCTTTAATTACAAAAAAGTGAAGCCAAAAACGAGCAGCAAACGAAGCGCTCAGTAGTACGTGTGGAACAAGTGATGACTGGTCAGCGTTGCATGAAAGGATCACACAACACAGACAGATGGACGGACAGCAACAAATGCATTGATAGCATTTGTATTTTTGTAGTAGAAGACCGGCGCAAACGCTCAACTCGGCTACGATGAGAACGCGCATGCGCATCGCCGTCGCTGAAAGCTCCATCAGTTCCAGTTGGCGCAGTGCACGGACAGCCGCCGATCTTTGAAGTGGCCGCCACGAGTGCAGAAATCAGAGATCATAAACTACAATTTGTTACGATACACGTTTGGCAGTGTTCGGCGCATCTTGCAAAGGTACACGAGTTGATAATATTAAAGTGGATGAACTTGATGTGAAAAGCAATGTATGAGGTGTGGGAAGGGTAGAGATATGAGCTGCTGAGGTTTGTTGAGGGTTTCGTACTTAAAGTGCTTCGTATGTTCGCGTACCACTGTAGGAGTTACAAATATGACGTTGGCACTGGATTTGCTGGAATGTTTTGATGGGGGTATCCGGTAGGAAAAAATTCTTCAAAATTTTGGTTAGCGAAAAAATGCTTCGGTGCCTATATTGCAAGAATTTACTATTTTGTGTTATTAATTATTATTTATTAACTTAATTAGGTTATTATGCTGTTTTATCTGTGACTTAAATCCTGAGTTGGGAATGGTTTTGGAAATTTAACAAAGTTGTCATAAAAGGTCAGCTTGACAGGGAGACTTCGAAGATCTTTAAATTGTGTTGTAGTTTTGTATAACGCAGTAGCTCATTTCTGATGGATTTATTAGAAATGCTTTTTTCACTGTAAAATCATGTTCGAATTTATGATTCGTTTATAAAAAGTTTGTATTTTATTTGAGAATTGGGGACAAAAAAAATGAGACATATTTCTGTATTGATAATGGACGCGAAGTGACGGGATCAAGTGGAGCACGAGGACTAGACGAAAAAAGTAAAACCGAATATTCGAGAAATAAATTACTTTTACATACCAAAGCAATAATTAGGAAGCATTTTACGCAGGAAATTGGCGGAGATAAAGCGGTCAAAGATATTCCTAAAACGGCAGTTGAAAACTATGAGCTTTTTACAAACAATCTGAATATTGATGAAAGTGTTATCAACCATTTCGGACTAGTCTTTATTATTATAAAAACAGTTATTTTTATTTAAAAATGTCATTACTGACACTGTCTGTGTTTTTATTTTCTTATGTTGGTCAATTTTTGTGCTATAGAATTTTAAAATCTGTGCTGGTTTCGACATACTTACGTGAATCTATGAATACCTTAGCACCTGCTGTTAGGATGAAGAAGAACTATGCAAGTTTCAACAACTAAAATTTGAAGTTTTTCATGTAAAAATAATTTATGAGCAAGTTTAAAATTGAATTTAGATATGAGATTCAAATTCCTAAGGGTAATGTTGTAAACTGGCAAATTATGTCGATAAGTATTGCATTTGAACGAGTTTACTAAGTATGTATAAAGCTAAATTTTCTTAATGAACTCTGCTCTGATGACATTTGTATGAAATACATTTGTAATGTATAGCAAATAGTGTAAATATATTTATTATACGTATATTTTTATTGATTTAAATAAAAACAAGAAAGTAGTTTAGCTGCGGCGAGGCGATAATACCCTTCACCGATGCATTTTCTATAAGATAAAAGTGAAAAAAAAATTAATAATGATGGGTCAGTTTTTATGGCAGCTATATGCTATAATGGTTTGATCTGTGCGATCTCTTCGCAGATTGTAGTCATACCTTGAATAATAATCTATTCCTAAATTGCGTGAAGATACATTGTCATATAAAAAAGTTGTCTATATAAGGACTTGAGTTGGATCAATCAGTGTGGATGGCAGCTGTATACTGAAAAATTACAGTTTGATATCTCAAAAACTGAGGGACTATTTAGATATAGAACCTTCGGGCGTAGCTCGGTGGGTAATGACGGTTGGACAAACACCGACTACATGATCTCACTTTTCAACTGGGAAAGAAGGTTCCAAATAAAGATATAAAAAGATGGTTGGCGTAAAGGTATGTTCGCTACGCACAGAACTCTAAACGGATGGCTCGAAAATGGGCGATGGAGTTGGTGTGGGAATATATTGTCCAGAGTAAGGCATGAGGCAGCTTTTTAAGTTGCCGGATCACTGCAGTATATTTCAAGCTGAAGTCTGTGCTATTGCGAAAGCCGCGAAGCTTGCCTCTAATGCACTTGCAGACAATTCCATAGTCAACATCTAAGTAGACCGCCAAGCTGCAATCAAGGCAGTAATTTCGAATCGCATATCGGCCAAGAGTGTCTTGGGAAGCAGGACAGCTCTTCTACCGGGGGCCAGGCCACAATGAAATAGAGGACGAGACTGCCAAGAATGGTGTACGGCTAACATCCGTAAACGTGATCAACATTGGGAAATCCACACATTGTCTATACGACGATCTCGACAGAAGATTGGTAAAGAAAATCAAAACCCGATGCTAGGAGCTACCTGGGTGCAAACTGCATAAGTCAACTGCAAAACCGTATATCGGAAGTACTAACTGGTCTGATGGCGATATATGCCCGCAGGAGGGGGCTGACAGGTCGAAAAAACTGCAGGATTTGTCTAGAGCAGGGCACCATGGAAACAATGGATCACTTGTAAACATTTGCAGTACCCACGGTATGATACACTGGTGAAGTATCGATAGTGAGGCCGCAGTCTCTTAAAACCCGCGTCAAGCGCAGGCAACCTAAAGGCTGATAATTCCTCTTGGACCTTGAAACTGAGCTCCACCTGTTATCGCAAAGGACCGAAACTGGTCTATGCTTGGCTTGTTGGTTTACCTGCCCTAACCAAACTTTAAGGGTCTCCGACGTTTCTTTTTGGGTTCTGCTTGGCTGACGTAATATTACCCTGTTCAGGGTATAATAAAAGAGATAACTGTAACTAATCAATAAGTTGATTTGTTTATGTAACAGGCAGTCATTAAAATGACACAAATTGAATCACACCAAAACTGGTTCATTATTAAAAAAATTGGAGAGGTTACGAAAAAAAAATAAAAAAAGAGGTCCACATTTCTTTAAGAATGGAGTAATAATTAACTTTGAACTGCTTAAGGACACAATAGCTGACATTTCATTTTAATTGCATTTCATTACAAACCAAACTAAGTTCGATTGATGTGTCAACAATATTGTCAATATCCAGAAATAAAAGGAATTAGCAAAAGAATGAGATTAACTTGTATGTAATATACTACAAATGAAATAAAAACACCAGCGAAGCATCATGTGCGTAAGCTGTTTGGAATTAAGTGGCGTACGAGAGCAAATCCAAGGAAAGAGTAAAAAATTGCGAGGCGAGCGAAGTTCAAATGCGTAAGCCACAACTGGATACGCCATGGTGCAAGAACTTAATCCCACGACTTGGCTGGGCTGAATGGTAAAAAATATGAACTTCCCGCGCTTGTACGGAGAGTCAGTGGACAGCGGCCGCCTCAGCAGGCTTTTTTGCGGCCACCTTCTCCGCCTTGGTGCGCGGTGGAACAGGTCAGCATAAAAAAGATGACATGAAACAAAACGTTCTACTCGCCGTACTAATTGGCTTAAATGGGGGAAATTTATTTAAGCACATTAGTGGGATTTTGCTGCCTCCTGGTGTTGGTATACACCAATTCCCACAAGAAAGCAATGCGACCAAACAGCAAGGCTGCCTTCTTCTTACGGTTTCTTCAACTTAGTATATCTGAAGTATTTTTTTTTTCTTTTTTTTGTTATTTTTGTTATTTTGCGCTGTTGTCTTTTTGTATGTCCTTAATTCATTTTTATTTGTTGGCTCTTGGCATTCTTTAATTTTGTTAATTAACTCGACCAGCTGACAGCGTGTCACAGTTGCAGCGCCTCCCTCACCCTTTAGGCATATAAAATGTACAATATCATGTGCTGAGGTCACAGCCAGCGACTGTTAACCGTTATGTATTAAATAAATTAGTGCAATGCAGTAAAAATCTGTATTTTGGACAAATTATCAACAACATTGAGACATTTTCGTTCATGCTTCAGAAAAGAAATATTTGTTTGTTGACTTTTTTTAATATTTCAGACTTTTCCTTTCTGACTTTTCGTAGAAATGCTGTGAGCTCACGAGCTAAGCTGTCTAACACATATATTTAAAATGATGTGAAAAATACATCAACTATACAGTAATAACAATAAATATGTGAACACTTAAAAAGCTATTATTTCAAACATAAATTTTATAACGGCATTGAGCGCTTTCACTTTTGTATAAACATGGTGCGTTCCAAAGTAAACAGGACTTAAAAAAAAACAGAATAAATGTTTTTTTAGGCAACATAAATTTATTTTATTCAAGGTATTTTCCTTCTGCATCAATAAAGCTTTTTGCACGGTCCAACAGCATGTCGAAGGAGTGTTTCAGCTCGTTAGCCGGTATGGTCGCCAGTATGCCGGTGCAAGCATTTTGAATGGCCTCTACGTCTGCATAACGTTTTCCTTTCATGGCCAAATGCATTTTTCTGAAAAGGAAGAAGTCGCACGATGTCATATTAGGTGAATACGGGGAGTGGTTAATGGCTAAAAAGTGATTTTTGGTCAAATAATCGGTCACAAGCCTAGATCAATGATTCTGATCTGAGCAATATTTGGTCGTCTGTCAATTTGTGCGGAACAAACCGTGCACACACCTCTCATAAGCCCAAATGTTCGCTCAAAATGCGATAAATCGATGTTTTGGAGATGTTCAATTCCATTTCGATGAATTTCAATGATGATTTCGGCTGATTTTTGATGAATTCACGCAAAGTTTCGATGGAATTTCCTTTGAAATCCCCTTTTTACATAGTTGTTCCTTAGAATCCATCAATAAGGTCCTCCTAGATTTAAAAAAAAAATTAGACCTTTGAAGTGTAAAGCACATTTTCGTCATCGAGAGCTCCTTTGATGAAAATATTAAGTCGGATCCGAATCCTTAAAAATATGGAAAATAGTAAAAGATTAGCGATAAGTTAAAACGTGTACCAAGGATAACAGTTGCGCTTTGTTTGCCGACATTAAGATTTCCCATTCACTCTGAAGAGGTTTTCTGTGCCAGACACCCAAGAACATCAGTCGTTGAGCTATTTTTCATTTCATTTACGAGTATACGTCTAAAATGCTCACTTGCGCTATTGAGATACACCTGAGATATCTTGGTGAAAACAGACACCGTATTATCAAGCAATGCTAAATTCTTCAAGTTTACTCATACCACAATCCTTTGGCACCATACAACATAATTAGAGGAAATATGCTCTTAACTTGTATTTAAAATCTGTCCATCGCTACACCTGCAGTAAAATGTAAGATTTTTTAAGCAACCAATATTAAATTTTACCAGATAAGCATTTTGGTATTGAATCCAAGAGTTCCGTAGTGTAAAGTAACCTTCTAAAGGCTCATCAATAAAATCCACTACTGCCAAAAGATAAGTTCGTGAGACATAGAATTTCAAAAAAAAATGGTCAAAAATAAAAATTCGTCATATGTATAACAACGCTCTTTAAAAAAATTAATATTATCCGTAGGCCTACTAATAATTTGGTAAAGAGACGCATAGAGACTGTATCAGTAAAGTCCAAAAAACTGATCGTTGAACGGGTTTGGATAAGACAGATAAGATCTTGATATCATCAAGTAACCGAAAAATCTATGGGTCTGGTTTTGAACGTAGACAAGACGAAATATCTACAGAACATCTGGGAACCATTATTAACACCAGCAACAATATCAGCCTTTAAATCTAACGCAGAATCATTCTTGCCAGCAGGTGCTACTTTGGACTGATTAGGCAGTTGAAAAGTCAAGTCCTCTCAGCGAACAAAGATCAAACTCAACAAGTCCGTCATTATTCCCGACCTGCTGATGGTGATGAGTGGGCCTTAAACGCGTTCGAGAGAAAGGTTTTGTGAAAGATTTTTAGTCCTTTGTGCATTGGCAACGGCGAATACCGCAGTCGATGAAACGATGAGCTGTACGCGATATACGACGTCATTGACATAGTAACAGCGGTAACGCTAGAAAAGTCTTCTTGTTCTGATCGAAGTGAACAGTCTAGTTTTCAAGGTTTTCGATTCGGTCCCTGCCGGTGGAAGCAGAGGAAAAGGAAGACCTCCTCTGCGTTGTAGAAATCAGGGAGAGCTCGCTGTATTTTGATCGTGGTTAGACGTTCGTTCACACTACTCCGAATTTGCGTTCATTTATATGGTCAATGTAGTAAATACCAGCAGGACCTACTCGACTCAGTCCTTTTCCCGTCCATCGCATTTCTTGGTGATGTGAGCTTGTACTCTAACGAGGACATCAACCAGCTGGGCAGCGGCACTTTCCCAATTAAGAGGCCGGGTATTCCCGGTGCATGCATTTAAATCATTATCGTTAATACGTTTGCCATGATCGTCACCAAAAGGGGGTTTCTTTTCCGAGGCTGTTCATTGAAGGCGTAGAACTCGTAGAAGGTTAAGACTGTTAGACAACTAAAATGGAAGCAATTAAAAACTAATAGAATGTTCCAGAGATATTTGTTGACCATCCACCGAGCACCAGCATAAATCAGAATTATTATAACACAACGCATATTTTCAGAATAGGTAAAGCAAATTCCTGACTCATGTCACACCTACACACACAGCTCGAAGGCTGGCGAATAACAGTAGAATATAGCCATGTTATAAATAATAAACAACTTGATATTATCTGCTGCGAAAAGCGATAGCGACGTAATAACTCAAGAAGCTGGAAAATTTGTACATATTTTATTAGTTGATTGAGTTAGGTAAATAACGGTTAAAATGCAGTAGCAGACAATACGCAAGACGTAGTAAAGTAGACGACAGTGAAATCGACGTAAGAAGCGATTAAATTCCGCAAAGTATCAATGACGTACGAACGGATGGAAGTTTTTATGGCACTGCAATCAGATTGTGTACACCGAGGCAGAGATATACAAGCTGTATGTTTATTTACATGTATATTATATATAGGCTTGAAGGTGTGGAACGTACATTTTATAGTACGTTTGCATTGACAATGAGCTGAAAACGCTCTGAAAGCGCTGGAACGCACCAAACAGCGGCAATAAAGCACAAAACCAACAACAACAATATGTGCGCATATAATATTCAGTAGCGAAATGGAAACGTTTTGCGCGATAACCTGACTGGCGGCGACATAAATATTTTCTCTGCATATGCGCTCTCATATTTACATACATACATCTTATTATAAATATCTAGGCATATGAAATATTTATTAGTAGTTTTATGTGTGAGCATCTGGTGAAAATTCCCTACACCAAAATTTTCAGTTTCAATTTCTATCTTAGACAGAGGCAGGCACGTAGCCAGGGGGGGGGGGGGGGGGGGGCAGTGGGCTGAAGCCCCCTCCCGAAATAAGGAAATTTTTTAAATAAATCGCAAATAAAAAAGATTTATCACTGAGCTCAAACCTATAACAGTCGTACGCAACTACACTAGACGATGACTGAAAACTTATCAAAAGTCATACTTAAGCGTTGTACAGATCTCCATCTTGATATGGCGAAGTTGGTTGGACAGGGATATGACGGAGCAGCAAACATGTCAGGGCATTTAAGTGGAGTGCAAACCAGGATAAGACAACTGTATCCAAAAGCTCGATATGTTCATTGCGCTAGTCACCGATTGAACCTTGCGCTTTCTAATACTATGTCATTACCTTCAATACGGAACTGCCTTGGTATTGTCAATGAAATAGCAAATTTATTTAGAAACCATTCAAATGCAAACACAACTTTCCAGGACGTTATACAGAAGCACGCACCAGAAAGCAAAAAAGACGACTTGTTCGCCTTTGTGAAACAAGGTTTATAGAAAGGCATGAAAGCATTATAAGCTTTGTGGAGCTTTTCAAATTCATTGTACTAAGTTTGGAAATAATTTCGAGTAAGACATGGTCCATATCGTCTAAAGCATCAGCCTTCTTAGCAGCGGTTGAGAAAAGCGAATTTTTCCTTAGTCTATTCGTCTGTGAGCAATTGTCCAGCTTAACGCTGCCACTGTCTGTGCAACTCCAAGAAAAATCTATGGATTTTGTATCAGCAATGAACCGAGCCAAAGAATTAATAAGAACTCTGCACCAGATAAGAGAAACAGCGGATGGTTTTTTCAACGATACTTTCCAAACAGCATCACAAATGTCTAAAGATCTTTTTGACACAGATCTTGTAGTGCCTAGAGTGACTTCGCGTCAAACTACTCGTGCTAATCCACCTTGCACAACCCCTGAAAGCCACTTCAGAGTTACAATATTTGTTCCATGCGTTGATGCTCTGATTCAAAACATGACAGAACGTTTATTAGTGAATGAGGATATACTCTCGTCATTTCAAATTCTACTCCCAGGTTTTGCTGCAATTGATAATGCCGAAGAATAAAAAAATTTAACTATTTACTTCGAGGAGCAACTATCAATGACAGCATTAAAATCAGAGTATCGATTGTGGTGTGCCAGCTTATCAACAATAGATCCAACCATAGAAGTGTTGAAATTACTGCAACATTGCGATGCAACGTATTTTAAAAATATTCACTACCTGCTTACAATTTTAACAACTCTTCCAGTGACGACCACTTCCTTTGAAAGAATTTTTTCAACCTTAAAAATAATAAAAACTTTACTACGCAGTGTGATGGGCAATGAGCCCTTTGAAAGAATTTTTTCAACCTTAAAAATAATAAAAACTTTACTACGCAGTGTGATGAGCAATGAGCGGCTGAGTGCACTTGCTGTTATTGCAGTGCACTGGGATATTAAAATAGATCCAGATGAAGTAATTAATGATATGGCAAACAAGAAGAAAAGAAAAATATTACTTATTTAAGTTACAACTACCAAATAATTTAAGTAATATGTATATGAATTTATATTGTTTTTTTTTTTTTAATAAACAGAAAATTTAAAGTTTATATATGGTTTTACTTCAGCCCCCCCCCGAAATGAAAAGCTGGCTACGGGCCTGGACAGAGGGCTTCTTCTCAGCACATTCGCATAGGGAAGTATGCCTAGAAGCTTGATAATAGGCCCAATTCTACTCCCACCTCTAAGTGTTTTATAATTTATGTGCCCTAAAGAGCAAATCTGTCACAGACTCAAATAAAATAATATTTATATTTAAATAGCGCACAACAGTAGCTCTGATAAAATTTACGCATGTACTAACAGATTAAGGCAAATAAATTATGAAAGAGAGCAATTTGCTGCTAACACAAATCTACATACGCATGTATGTAAGTATGATGTATGTATGTTGTATATATGTATACATATAAGAAGATATGAAATTCTCCGTAGAAAACTTTTACAAGATCTCGTAAGTTTGTGGTTTTTGTTATTAATGCAATAAAGGCGGCGAAAGATAGATAAAATTCAAGGAAAACAAAATCGAAGCTTTCTATGATGTATGTTCTCTACATATGGCTTACGATCGAGTGAGTACGAGTATGTGGTTGCTGACATTAGAACGGATCGCATTCAACTTTGGTTTTCATTGGAGTGAACGGATGCGGAAGAACTTAAGGCAAAACCGAATAAAGTAGTAACTCTGAGAAAGTGTAGAAATAAGAAGTGAGGAGCGCTTGAAATAAATGGATTTATTATATACAGGGTAGGCCATTTAAAGTTGACCCATCTGGCAACGCTGTAACTTTTAACAGCGCTGACAAATCGGCTAATTTCATACCGCGTTAGAAGCGTCATTCGAAGACAATTTATACCATGGAACAGTACACTCCAAAAGAACGCGCTGAAATTGTTCAGCTTTATATTCAAAATAACTTTTCAATTGTGTTAACTCAACGTGCGTTTCGCAAAAAAAATAAAGTGAAAAGTGCTCCAGTTAAGAACACAATTAAGTCTTTATACGCAAAATTTGTGAACACCGGTAATCTCAGTAATGCCAGTCATGCATCCAGACAACGCACAAGACGTTCTGATGAAAATATCGAAGCTGTACGAGCCAGTATTGAGGAGACTCCATCGACATCGAGTTATCGTCAATGGTGAGCGTTATCGAGCCATGATAACGGATTTTGTGATACCCATTATTCGCGAAAATGACATGGATAACTTCTGGTTTCAACAGGACGGGGCTACATGCCATACAGCTCGACCAACAATCAATTTATTGCGACCATTTTTCCCCGGGCGATTGATATCGAAAAATGGTGATGTTGACTGGCCACCGAGATCACCAGATTTGACGCCACCAGACTTTTATTTGTGGGGTTATTTGAAATCCAAGGTATACGCTAATAAGCCAAAGACCTTAGCTCAACTGAAAGCCAACATTCGACGTGAAACAGCCGCCATATCATCCGAAACATTGGCCAAAGTCATGGAAAATGTCGAAAAAAGAGTGCATTTAGCTGTCAAAGCTAAAGGTGCCCATTTACGCGATCTAATTTTTAAATATTAGCTGAAACAAATCCCCTTGGACCAAAATAAATTATTTTTGAAATGAACAAAAAACATTGTTTTCTTTTGTTCTTTTTTTTTAGAAACAAATGGGTCAACTTTAAATAGCCTACCCTGTACTTATTTGTAAAGAGGAAAAGTCTTGTTCCGATATTATTACTTTTTTACATATGTTTGCCTTAAATTATGGATTAATATGTTTTTCTAGATAAAATATCCGAAAGAAGCATTCAGATATCATAGAAATCATGTTCTAAATAGCGTTTGTCTAACTTTGATCTTCACTTCTTCGCTCTGCTCTATGGGCTCTTGAAAACTTCCAAGAAGATCCGACGTTTTCGAGCCAAATTTTGGTTCAGCGTTGAGGCCCATTTCTGAATCAATGGCTACGTAAACGATCAAAATTGCTGAATTAGAAACGAAGAGCAACCTGAAGAAATTCAAGAGCTGCCATGCAGACATGCCAGAAAAAACAAAGATTTGGTGTGGTTTGTGGGACAGTAGAATCATCGGGTCATATTTCTTCAAAAATAATGCAGGTGAGAACTTAACCACCGACGGCGACCGTCATCGCACCATGGTAACCGACTATTTGATGCCTGAAATTGAAGCTCGTGATCTCGGTGACATTTTGTTTTAACGAGATGGCGCCAGTTCCCACACATGGCATGAATCAATGAACTATTGAGAGACCACTTTTATGAGCAAATGGTGTAATGTTTTGGGCCGGTCGATTGCCAATTGGATCATGTGATATCACACCGTTAGAATTTTTGGCATGGATATACATATGTAAAGTCTAAAGTCTATGCGGCCAATCCCGCTTACATTCAGCAAGTGTCATTCGCCAGTTACCAGTCGAAATGCTCGAATGAGTCTACGAAAATTATTCTCAAGGCTTGGGCCATCTAAGACATAGCCACGGCCAACATTTGAAGGAGATAATTGTCAAAAAATAAAAGCCAAAGAATGTTCTCTCGAACGATAATAAACATTTCCCAATAAATTTGAAGTTTCTGTATATTTTCTTTTTTTTTTTTAAGTGGGGAACCTCGGAATAAGTCACCCTTTATCTACATATGTATATGTACCATATATATTGTTTACGGTCTCGAATGTTTCCAGGACGCCAAAAACTTCGTGGCAACCTTTATAAAGCTTATTGTGCTCAGGGTATAAAATCCTGACGTTGGTTCTGATCCTGGTGCTAAGTAGCGGAAATCACACTTTTAACCGCTTAAAGGTTGGAAAAAACAACACACCACGCTAAATTTGGGGAATGCGGCTAATGGTACAATAGTCAACATTCTAATTCAACCATGGCGACAGTGGAGGTGTGAAGTGTTGTGATATTGTGGTGGAAGAGCGCTTTTTATAACCAAATGATGCTACTTAATTTCTGCTATTCGGTGTCGAATGGTCTAAGCCACTTTTGTGAACCGATATGGCCATATCCTTTCTGTTTCCAGGACGCCAAAAACTTCGTGGCAACCTTTATAAAGCTTATTGTGCTCAGGGTATAAAATCCTGACGTTGGTTCTGATCCTGGTGCTAAGTAGCGGAAATCACACTTTTAACCGCTTAAAGGTTGGAAAAAACAACACACCACGCTAAATTTGGGGAATGCGGCTAATGGTACAATAGTCAACATTCTAATTCAACCATGGCGACAGTGGAGGTGTGAAGTGTTGTGATATTGTGGTGGAAGAGCGCTTTTTATAACCAAATGATGCTACTTAATTTCTGCTATCGGTGTCGAATGGTCTAAGCCACTTTTGTGAACCGATATGGCCATATCCTTTCTGGATTGTAATTTCACCGTTTCTTCTGTTTTGAGTCTCTGGTGTGCACTAGCGGTTCCATGCTTCGACGACGGAACTTCCTCGGTTTGCGTTTGAACATTAAAGTTAATTCTGCTCACGACTATCTTTATTGTCTTTCGCGCCGACAACTTTCTTATGATCAATATTTCGTGCAACATCATTGACTTTAATCGCGTTATACTGGCGTGGTAACCGTTTATGTGGCTCATCAAAAACCGACCTGCGACCACTTAAACTAATTCTTGCCAGTATGCACTGAAGGAGAGCAGTCGCCGCATATACTGCACTAAAGCAGTCTTTGATTTCAGTGCGTAACTTCACTTCAAAAAGCATGAATCTAGTCACCGACGGATTTCTTTTGTGATAAATTCCCGAATACGCTCGTTATCACAATGGCAACACAAAACTAAGGGTCAGTTATTGCTACCACCGAGTGGTGAGGCTCAGTCATCCTTCTCATGACTGCCCTGCATCTTTCTGACTTTTCTATTCTAAAGTATCAACTTTTCACAAGCCAATGATAGTACTAATTGCTTTTGGATGAGATTTTCTACTATTTGCCAGCGACTACTCTCTTATTCCCTCATATGAAAACAAAGCAAAAATGCCTTCCACTTCTTCAAAAATGAAATATGCGTATTTGTTCTACTAGTTAGGGCCAGGCATGACTACAACGACCATAAAAACACGAATTTAATTTTTAAATGTCAATTAGTGCCAGCCAAACCTTTTGTCAGTCAACCTCCAGAGTTAGCATTTATGTAGCTGATAAGTGCATATCAAAGCAATTAGACAATGTCACAAAGCAGCAAATGAATAATTTACTAACATTAAGCTAACGGAATGCACACGACAAATAAACACGAGCCAAAAGTTATGGAAAGGAGATTCAATGAAAGTAAAATTAAATATGTAGCGCGTGCACTAGCCATGTAATAAGAATGCGAGCCCATGGAAGCAGAGTGCTAATTAGTGGCAACGAAATGGAAATGATTAAACTCCGCTCAAAATAAAGCACATAAAATGTCAAACTACTAAATGAGAGAATATGTATGTACATATGTGAATATGGAAAGAAAAAAACGGTTACTCGGTTACATCGAAGCAATAATACCCTTCACAAAAACAAACGATTTCATACCAGAACTCGATTGTGATCATTCAGTTTGTATGGTAGCTATATGCTATAGTGATCCGAACTAAGTAATTTCTTCGAAGTTTGTAACGTTGTCTTAGGCAATAATCTAAGCCAAATTTCTTTGAGATATCTCGTCAAATGAAAAAGCATTCCATACAAGCACATGATTTTGATCGATCAGCTAGTGTGGCATAGTAGTCCGATATCAACAATTCCGACAAATGTTCAGTTTATTGGGGAGAAAAGGACGTGTGTAAAATTTCACATTGATAACTCAAAAACTGAAAGACTAGTTTGGGAATATACAGACAGACGGACTTGGTCAAATCGTTTCAGCTGGTCATGCTAATCTCTTATACTTATGTGTTGTAGACGTCTCCCTATCGTGCGATCTCTTCCATCTACTCTTGGAGAAAATAATTGAAGCTTCAGAACTGGTAGTGAACGAGGACAATACGAAATATCTCGTGTTATCAAACAAGAAGTCGTCGCACTCGCGACTTAGCTCCCACGTCACTGTTGACAGTCATAACTTCGAAGTAGTAGACAACGTACAACAACATCATCCTCGAAAATCAACGAGGAATAACTCTTGCCAACAGGTGCTCCTTCGGACTGAGTAGGCAATTGAGAAGTAAAGTGCTCTCTCGACGAACATAAATCGAACTCTGCAAGTCACTCATCATCCCCGTCCTGATATATGGTGCAGAGGCATGGACGATGACAACATCTGATGAGTCGACGTTACGAGTTTTTGAGAGAAAGGGTCTGCGGAAGATTTATGGTCCTTTGGACATGGCTACACTTGGAATCTCCGATTGGTGCCAATCAGCGAAAACGAAGAACGACTGGCGTGCTGTTATAAAATCGGCTATAGCCTCATAAGTGGTATTTTCGCCAATAAAGAATAAGAATATATATATAATATTGCCTCCGACATTTCTTTCTCGTTCTAACAAATTTCGTGGCAAACTTCATATACCCTGTGCAGGGTATAATTATATTTAAAAACTTACTGAAAATATGAGAAACGACAAATGAAAACGTGGACCTTATGTCAGTCCTTTGAAAGTTGGATAATTCAATTAGAAGCAAAGCGAGACACGGTGAAAAGTAGAATAAAAAAACATACAGATATATTATAAACATACCTAACGGTTGTTTAATATGAGAACATGCGCTTAATTTGCTATCAAAAAATTTCTACCGCGAGCATAACTACAACAACAATAAAGGAGAAACACGAAAATTAATTTTTTCTAGGTTAAATGCTCGAGTGTAATTGCTTGTAATAATGAGCTCAAAAAGAGCAGAGACCTAATAGACCTCTTACGTGCCAACACGCACTTTTATCGCCAACGCCAACGCCAGCGCCATTGCCAGTCGGCGAAGAATTCGTCCTTGCGTTTACACTTCCGTTTTGTGTTTAATATAAACCCGCATTGCCGTGCTCATGAGCCTGTCGACAGCGGCGTATGTGTGGCTGGGTGGACGCGTAAATATTTCCATAATTAAGCAATTACGCTTGTGGCAGCTACACAGATGAGGCAGCTGGAGATATCGAGCAAGCCGGATGTGTGTGTGTGTGGTTTAAATGGGTGAGGTGCTGAAAATAGAGGCGGTAGACGCTATAAACGGTGGTATAGCATGTCTTGGCACAAATAAATAGCCACAAAAAAATATTCTTATTTTGCGGTGAAAATTTGTATTTTCGGTTTTTACTTTACGCTGATTAAAACTGACTGATTAACTTAGCTGGAAGAATGAAAAAAGGCAAGTTGGCTTGTAGGCGGGTAGGTGGGAAGGAGCGCAAGGCAAAATGCTTCGAGTCATTTATATTAATTTGCGTGGAAGCACTGACAGCGTTTGTCATAAATGTGTCGCCTGCTACAAATCCACACATCACATTCACACGTTGCCAACAACAGTGCAACACACTAACCAGAAAGCCAAACATACGTACGTATAAATATATTTACATATAAATATAGTGTATTTGTATTCATAATTCATCAGCGGCTAGCAGTTGGAAAAAATATATTTAATGTCTCATTTGTAGCTCATTTTTTTGTCGCGCATTCAACTTTTCTTTCGTTACTTATATACCCACATATGTATATACTTACTATAAACAGTTGGTGCTCACATACATACATATGTGAAATTTTAACGAAGATGAATTGGTTTTTTATTTAAATGTAATTTAGCTAAATGTCTCGTACAACACCTTAAAACAACTTTTTTACCTTACTTCCACCATAGCTCATAGCTAATTACATGCTCACATACATACATACTTGCATAGAGGCATACAGGCATATTTGTCGCAAGATTTGTTTTGTTTCCTTTAGTAAATGGGCGTGGGAACCCGTCATGCCCGTTGTAACCATTTATGGTTTTGTGGCTAACAACATCTACTTACTTGGAAGATTTCATGTTAATAACCATTAAAATCACAACAATTGACTAAACAGTTTTTTTCGACGTCTGCAATTATTTATTTTCCGTTTTTTATACTTTTAGGCGGTTCACCCTTGCGTGCCTCGCTGCCATATTGCATTTCGCGGTGTGGACCTACTTGTCACTGCTGTAATTATCGTCATCACCTTTGCCGCAGCTCCCCACTATTTTGACTCTGATTCGGTCAATAAGAACAACTAGATATGTGAATTGAGATATTATGTTTGTATGAAGGTGTTTTTAGGGATATGTTTCTAGCTGTCATTCAAGTAAAGGCATGCGTTCGATATTAATGTTCAGAATATAGTAAGTATATTTACCTTATTTTTACCGTAAAATTTTCTGGAAAGATAGATAAACTTTTCAACGGGTACAAAATTATTTGTTGTAGTGGCGGATCGGTTTTGAAGAGGTATGTCGGAAGAGGCACACCCACGAAACAATCGTCTGGGACACACCATAGTTTAGAAACACTTGATATATAGGACTTCACCATAATAAGCTGTTGTAAATAAGACGAGAAATCAGAAAGGTGATGTGTGGTGTTTGTCTGAAATTCAGTACAATCGACGTCGACTATCTGGAGAAGAGAAAAGCAGGTTCTATTTGGCGAAGAAGAATGTGATCCTCTTCTGTATTCTGAAGATTTGCCTTCCTTCGTTTCTGAAAAAATTAGGTAGGTCGGATCTCTGCAAATGCTTTTAAGTCTTTATGTGACCCATTGTGTAACCACCAGAACTAAAATCCCCGCACTCCATTATTACCTCTCTGAACGACCTTGTTCTCCTGTCTCTTCCTCTACCTCTTGGCAGCTTCGTCAGTTATTTTTATATGGTATTCACAGTCTGCTGTCTCCACAGAGATCTATCAGATTTATAACATGTTTACTCAGACTCAAACCACCAGCCATTGTAGAAAAAGAGCTTGAGTTGCCGTAAGAAACGAGAGAATGTCCCTACGCAACTTCGTTACAGATACTGTACCAGGTTAAAGTCCTACCTATCCAGAATAGTCCCCGACATATCCAATATATGTTCCGTGTGCAATTAGTCTGCGCAGAATGCTGGCCACCTCTTTGCAAGCACCACCAACCTCATTCACACCTCTCCCTTTGGTCCGAACCCGTCGAAACCGCACGTTTCTTGGGCCTTCCTTTAGATGGTGTCGACGACAACTTGGCTAATCCTTACCATCACAACAGGAACTAAGTACCCCTAAAGCAACAACAACAACATATTCACACTTTACCAGAGCCTAATTGAAGGTTGGTGCCGGTTCTGGTTAGCTCATCTTCTTCACTGTTTCCAGGAACTTCACTGTATATTTGAACCCATTGCAGGTTTATCATTAACTAAGATACTTTAGTGATTTCTAAGCCGCTTGGATATCTGTTTATAAAAATATGTATATGTATACATATCTGGTTGTAAGCACCATCTTTGTTAGAACAAGAGGAATTTCCTTAATTGCTGTGATCTCTGCGTGGAAGAGACTGCAGTAGTCTGGTAGTGGGAAAATGATTCCGAAAAGACACCAATTTGCCGAAAAGACACCATATCTCACTCGATTATCCAGTTTGGACCTATTCGTATAGATACTTATGTATATATGTTTCTTTGTCCACCTCACCCATATCCAACTCTTCTCTGGAAGGAAAAACAATATTGGAGACCAAATTTATGTACAATTCTAGAGGAACACGAGAGTCCGAGGTGTTGGGTATAAATGGTAACTTGCTAAGTATCTTAGAATGTTATAGACGACTAATAGGAAAGATTGCCTTAGTCTAAAAGTCGATTTCGTTAACAGTTGCTTACTAAACAAGGCAGTAAATATAAAATAACGTTCAGTGCCTGAAAGGGTGTTCTAAGCAATATTCCAATAGCAAGTCTTTGAATGCATTTCACATTTTCGCGCTTATTTCCACTAGACCAATATATTGTATGTCATAATCGACCTCACAACCGCTGTATAGAGCCAATGATTTAAGCAAGGCGTTAGTTCCAGTTTGAGTCCCACCATCCTTTTACAGAAAGTTGAAGGTTGTTACTGTACCCTTCAATGAAGGTAGGCAGCATGAGATTTTTTTTATTTGTTTTGGGTGTAAGCAGATCCGATTTCGCATATCTCGTTACGCAAGTAAGGCTAAGAATCAGTAACATCAAATCGAGATTGGGCTTTCTCCTTTGCTACGGGTCGCATGACACTATGATCCTGCGCATTTTTGTACCCACTGCCATGATTAAATTTCATACTTAAATACTTTGCCATTGAAAGGCGAAATACTGTGGTATCTATTGCCAGCCGGAGAGAATTGAGCGGAGGATCTTGCCGAGCTGAAAACACTTAACTCGCAGGACTTAAATTTGATTCGAATGGGGAAGTTAAGGCTACCACTAGACCACAAGAAAACATATTTTTCAACTAAGTTAAAAATTGAAGCATAGATGGGTCTAGTATATTGAGTTAAAAAGAGACTAAATCGGAAAATAAATCGGTATCTTATAGGTTTTCTGTGCTGCAAAATCGGCTACGACTGACCATTTTAATGAAGATGACCTATTTTTATCTGCATTTCTGAGGATAAAGCCTGAATGCCTGAGCAAACCCTATAAAGTATATGTATAAATGATCAGTACATTGAGTTGAGTTGATTTAGCCATGTCCGTCTATCCGTCTGTCTGTATATATACGAACTAGTCCCTCAGTTTTTAAGATATCGTTTTGAAAGTTTCCAAACGTTATTTTCTCTTCAAGAAGCTGCTCATTTGTCGGAACTGCCGATGTCGGACTACTTTAACATATACCTGCCATACAAACTGAACGATCGGAATCAAGTTCTTGTATGGAAAACTTTCGCATTTGACGTGATATCTTCACGAAATTTCACATGGATTACTGCTTAAGGTAATAATACAATCTCTGAAAAAAAACGTAACTGAACACATAGTTACTAAAAGAAATGGACCGGTGAAGGAGATAACCGAAGTTAACGTTTTTTCTTGTCTAAACTGAATTAACTTTCAGTAATAATATACTATGAACTATAATAAATGTCCATATGTATAAAACCTGACACAATTATTTGATTAATTATCTCTTGCAAATTAAATTCTTAATTAAATATTTTTAAGGATTTTCATATCCTCGTTACGTGTTCACTGACAGCAAAACATTTGCACACAACAGCGGCGCTAATATTCGACAACTGTCAAAATAACTGGAAAAATCAATAAAGCAGCACATTCCAATGGGAGCATAACGGCACATGGCTGTCAACGCCTCACCGAATCATAACTAGCATCAGCTCTCGCACGCTCATCACATTCCAGTGTCAGCTTCAACCATTCTGACAGAGCATGTGTTTACAAAAATAATAATCATAGTAAAAATGACAGCCAGCCGCGCTATGTTGTTGCCTCGAGGTTTTAGCAGAGACAGTGGCAGCGACAGCGGCGCGGCAATAGAAGGATGCTTGCTGCTGCTGCTCTCACTAAACGACCAGCTGTGATAAGAGAGAGTGGGCGATGTGGGCGCCTGCTGTCACTGAACAGGGATACAAACGTCGAAGTCATACGATGAGTCGATGAGTTTAGCGGCGTTGAAATGAGATGAGCAGAGATCAAAAGCCAACACTTGCACTGCCGGACAAAATAGCTTTACGCAGCTGGAGAACAGGGTCACAGGACAGCTGGACAGCTGTGTAACACGAGGATTAGTGTTATTTTGTTGGATACTAGTGCGTATTTCATAGTTGATTGCCAAATATATTCCTGTTAATTGTACCATTAAAAATAGCTAGTTTGGCTTTCAGCTTTGCTGTGCCGCCTATGCGTTGGCTATGTTGAACTACTGACAATCGCTGATTTTTGACAGCCATGTTAGTACACCCTTTCGCGCGCACACCGCACCCTTTCGGCCCCTCTAATGCCACAAACAGTGGTGAAATGAATTTGGCGAGTTGAGATTTTTGCTTTGTCGCGTTTCGTTGGCGCTACCGTCAGCTCGCGTCTTGCTGCAGCTGTGGTCTCTGAGTGGGGCGCTGTGGGGCTACAGCTGCTGCCACGGTCGCTGTCGCTGCCGTCAACGCCATCTCTGCTAAAAATGTCGATTGTGTTGGCTGTCACTTTGGTTTGGTTCACTTTGACAAAAACACAAAGCATCGCGAGCGAGCGAGCCTGAGCACACATACATACATACCTACCTAGTCCACATGCCACTCTGTGAGTGTGTGTGTTGTCAGTTGTTTTTTGTATTTGGTGTGCGCCGATGCTGCTGCTGCTGCCGCGACTTCTAATCAAAATCGAACGAAATAAGAATTTTTTGTGATATTTTCATTAAATTTTAATACGAGATTATTTTATTTAAGTAGCAATGCGTTTGCACTGGCCATTCGGCGTGGATAAATGTTCCTAGAAATGTTCAAGTGTAAGTGCGTGATTTGCCAGAAGTGAGTTTAGAAAAAAGAAATGTGTGTGTTTTTGCAAATGTTTGTAGAGAAATCGCGAAAGCGCTGTCTCGACGTGTGACGTGTGTGCCTGCCACTTCCTGGCAAAAGTCAAGCGGCGTGAGTTTATTGTGTCCGTTACAATTTAACCGTAATCACTGCTAAATCATTATTAAATATTAGTTGCATATTTGGAATTTTAATAACTTTTTTCATTGGCAACATCACTGTATCCCCGCAATCGCCTGCTTGCTGCAAGCAACTTGCCTTTTCGGTGGGCAAATACCCTGACGCGGTGCGTGGTGTGGGCGCCCGTCCGCCTTGTCGCTATTGTGTCAGACATTGTCGCCGTCGCCGCTACTAATCGTTGGCTGGCGCTCCACACAATGGAATTTCGCGTATTCATACTCCGTTACTCCGTTTGCCTCGTTTGTATTGTTTGTCCACAATCGTGGTCTGCAGCCTGCCACTAACCACATAACGGGTTTGACAGTATGCGACTCCTCGTCGAGAAAAAAATCAACTTCTGTCTGTCTTTCGTGTTTACATTTTTGTTAGATAAAATCATACACTCTCTGCCGCTCTGCGCGAGCTGTCATCTGCAACCCCCTGGCATGGCGCCCAAAGCTCTTTGCCATTTCGTAGTAGCAATACTGCGCAGCAAGGATGCTGTGAGCGCCATGCTTGTGGAAAGAGCGCATTGACCGAAGAGAGCGCAAGTGGCTGCGTGTTTATGTGTGTGTGTGTGTGTAGAAGAGAAGTGCGCGAAAATTTGACAAGCAAATGTCATGTCATTTATTGTGTTGACAATGGTGATGCCTTCAGGAATTTCATTGTTTACATTTTTGCAAGCAAAGCGTAGAAAAACAAGTCACTGTTTCAAAACAGTCTGGCAAACTGTAATGTAGGACAGAAAAGCGGATTTTTTAAATGGTAAAATATGGGTGAGTATTCGCTTGAAAGTATTATTTTTATATGAATTACTAAATATTTCGTTATCTACCAATCTGCGCTTATAGATTAAATTGTGATTACACACTTCCATCTTTACTACTATTTTTAACATAGTCGACTGATTTTAGATATTTTTGGCACATTTCAAAGCTTTTTCAAGTTTGAAGCATAGAATAACATTTAGATTAAAATAGATAATTTATAATTTAAACAATTCTTGAATATAGAGTTTTTAAAGGGTTGTCACCTAAACAATGGGTAACCGCCAACATGATTTACCTTAAACTTACCAATCTGAACGGTTTTAGATCTCCAAAATAATAGCCCTGGTCAATTCCGGTAACGTAGAACCGGAATCGTCCAAATCCATAAGCCCTGAGTGAACGATGCCCGTAGCGTTGGACTTGTTAAAAACCTTTGACACAGTCAATCTCACAACGCTACTTGAGGACATCGAAAAATATACACTCTCTCCAGGGCTGAAGAGGTGGATTATGAACTATCTGAGCGGTTGTCAATCATACGTAGCATTTCGAGGAAAAAACTCAAAACTGAGAAGAATTAAACAAGGTGTTCCGCAAAGTGGTGTTCTCCCCGTTACTGTTTAACTTCCACATCTCGAAGCTCTCGCAACCATCAGAGAGAATTTCTATCACCTCGTACGCAGCTAATTGCACGATAATGACGTCGAGCAATGGTCTTCCATGGCATGTGCTCAAACGTAAACGGTTATCTCTTCGACCTTTTTAGCTTCCTTGCAGCATGGAACTTAACATTTGACCTTAATATTGCAGTCGATGGCGTTAAGATTCCGAATGTCAATAATCCTGAGATTTTAGCTCTCGACAGCCTGTACTCCTTCACTCCTCACACGACCGCGATTATTGCCAAAGTACAGAGCCGCAACAAAATTCTCATGTCGCTAGCTGGCAGCACATGGGGAAAAGACAAACAAACGTTGTTGGCAACACACAAGGCAATCGGACGTCCGGTTCTTAACCACGCTGCACTAATATGGTCGCCTGGTTGCAGTGAAACACAGACGAGGAGCTGCAAACATGTTAGAACACTGCACTCCGGACTACGACAGGATGCCTCTAGATGGAGTTAAGGAGCATAATGAACTTCTCTCCAAGTAGTTGCTGCTGATGTGCTTTCGCAGAAATCAAATCAGACTTCGGACGCAACTAACTCCACACATGCACCGCCATTCACAGTGAACAATTAACATCTTCACTGTATCTCTCAGTAAATGTCGTGTATAGGGTCAATAATCTGACACCCATCTCCCTTTGGTCCGATCCAATCGAAATAGCACGTTTCCAGGGCTTACCGTTGGATGACGTCGATGACAACTTATCTAATCCTTACAATCCTAATGGGGTTTAGGTACCCATTACAACAACAACCGTTTTAACATTAATATTATGTCGGAATACATTTATGTATGTATAAACGTTTAGCATATCGGAGAAAAATGTCCTTGCTAGCAGTGAGGCTGTGGAGAATCTCCCCAGGAATAAGAAACTTCATTTCTGTGGTCAGAACAGAAAAGTAGCGAGTGTAATGAGTTAGTGGACGAGATTGCCAAGAGTGATGTACGATTTTCATCTGAAAATGTGACTGCCATTGGTAAACCCATGCACTGTCTATACGATGATCTAGACAGTATTATGGTAAAGAAGTTCAATGAGCGATGGATTCATCTAACAGAGTACACTGTCAAGTACTGCTAAACTCAAGTGGTCAACGATAGATTCGAAATATACGAAATTCCCACTGGAATTGACTGAATCGATAGAATGGAATGTAGGAGCATACAATCTGGTAACAGTCAGCTTGCGCTTTGCGATCTACCTTACAAATCGAGAACACTGAAGACAAACTATCTGTTATCGCTTAAACTGATCAAAGCGTGGCTTATTAGCCTACCTCGACTAACCTAATGTAACCCAACCTATTGAGTATGAATCCATACAATTTTAAGTGTATCCATAAAATATATTCAGCTTAACGTGGTCGACGGCTTTGGTTTTTAAATAATGCATCAATTATGTGAATTTAGCTCTGGCTTGTGTAAGCAATGAAAAAAAGCTCCTCATGTTACATTACATTTCGGTATACAATCATTGTTCGAAATGCGCTGCGCAGTATGGAACTATTTAGTTTATAGTCCTAGCTTAGTGGATACAACCTTTTATCGTTTCGTGGATGATCTGATCTACGATCTAAGAGAATTGCAAGTTATTGTTATGTAGCCAATATGTATGTATATCATCACTGAGTGCTTGTTTGGTGGCGTTTCAGAGTGATAGAATCCTCAGACAGAAAAATTTCTTCGAAAATGTCTCCGAAAAATATTTTTCGGTGATCAGTGAGCAATATGTAGTAAATTGTTAGAATAATTTGATACTATTTCTTGTAAAATCGCCAAAAAATAAAAGAAAATAAATTGCTTGCTTCAAGTCTACGCTACTGTCGACCACAAATAATATTTTGAGGTCCTAAAAGCAGGGCAAACCCTACTTTACAAATAGGAATAACCACCCTAATGTGAATGTTGCCACATTGCAGCAACCGCAGAGCTATAACCAGTTGAACACTTAATAACAATGGGCTTAATCCTTTCAAATGGCTTAACCATATCAAATTGAATGAAATTGATTGAATTTATGAAATTTCGACGTCATCGCGGCCTAGCCAACACATATACATATAAATATTCACACAAAATATACCTATATGCATATGGATGCAGGATGCAGGATGCTTTCGTTTCCAATGCATCGAATGACATGCGTCCGCTGGCCTACACGTCTATGCATTTCTATGAATTGATGTAATTGTCGCTTCATGAATATGTTTCGAAGTATATACTAGTGTAGTGTAAAGCAACAACAAATTGTAAGTGCGAAATCATAATACGAGCATCAGGACACCATAGAAATATTGCGAGCATTGCGAAATTTTGTAAATGTGTGTGTGTGTGTTCGATTATTTGCATATTGCTAGAATTAAGCACAAGAGATATTTGGCTACATATATATGGCACACATGTACACAGGTATGTGTATGTGCACTCCCAATAATGCAGTGGAAAAGTGAAATGAACAATCAACAAACGTTTTACGGTTGACATTTCACATGACAGGTTCGTAATACGATTTAGTTTGGGATAAAGGATAACCGCAACGCAAACGTAAATGTGCCTACACACACATAAGTATATACATATGTATGTTTGAAAGTCGATCTATGTGCATATACATATGTATGTGTGTATTTGGAATGCGAAAGTGCATTTGGTGTCTGAGTCCCAGCTGGATGCCAAACTCAATGTGTTGCTCATGCATTTCGCAATGGCTAAATAACAGTCACCTAGCTTGCCAATTCACCATAAAAGTGAGTACATATGTACATGTATATATACATAGCTCATGTTGTACATATGTATGTATAAGCACATTTTCTAATCGTGTGTATGGATGCCAGTTGTGGAGGCATTGGATGGCATCACCGAACGCTCGTTTAAATCTACTACTTGACTATACTTACATATAGTGTTTATTGGGAGCCACAGTTGTTGTTGCAACGTGAACTGAAAGTTAATTAAAATAATGAGTTTTTGTGCACACAATTGCGGCCAGGAAATCGGTGACGAATACTTACGGCTGCCCACTGTGTTGGGTGCACTCTGTTGGCTTTCTCGCAGCACATTAGCCGTTCTCGATGGAAGTGCAATGTAATTTTCATTAAAGTCAAATTCGATACGGCGTCTACTTAACTTTGAAATTCTCTATATTCATTGGGTTTTGAACCCATGTAGATGCTGTATGGTTTTTTTAATAGAATTTATTTACTTTTGTGTACATATTTGTGGGTTGTTAAGCTGTTGATAATTTTGGTTTCCCCCTCAAGAGATACCCATTAAGTGCTTTATTTTTTAAAACTCCAAACAAATTTTTGTTTATTTTTCATTCATTCATGTGGTTGTCTTAAACAATATTTTTACCACTGTCTGGATTTGTCCAGATATTCACCATGCGCCAAATTTTGGAAAATACCCGTGAAAAGAGAATCGACTGGCGTACACGATAAAATCGATATCACTGGCTATAATAACCGCCCGTTAGCTCTGCTTTTTCCATAATGGATAAGCAATCGGAGCAAATAGGTCTGGTGATGAACCAAGGAACCAGGAAATATCTCCTGTCATCAAACAAACAATTATCGCACTCGCGACTTGGTTCCCACGTCACTGTTGACAGTCATAACTTCGAAGTTATGGATAATTTCGCCTATCTTCGAACCATCATTAACAACAACGTCAGCCTCGACATCCAATGCAGAAGAACTCTTACCAACAATTGTTACTTTGGACTGAGTAGGCAATTGAGAAGTAAAGTCCTCTCTTGACGAACAAAGACCAAATTCTATAAAACACTTATTATCCTCGTTCTGCTATAATGTTCTGAGGCATGTCTGAATATGGAAATCGACAACATCTCATAAGACGGCATTACGAATTTTCGAGAGAAAGGTTTTGCGAAATATTTATGGCCCTTTGCAACAGCGAATGACGCAGTCGATGGATCGTTGAGCTGTACAGTTATACGACGACATTGGCATAGTTCAGCGAATTAAAGGGCAGCGGCACCACCGGCTAGGTCATATGGTCCCAATGGAGGAAAACACTCTAGCTCCGAAAATACTCGACGCAGTACCCGCTGAGGTAAGCAGGAGAAGAGGAAGACCTACACTCTGTTAGAAAAACTATGAGATTGGAGAATGACCTGGCTACACATGGAAGCTCCAACTGGCACCAAACAGCGAAAAGGAAGAACAACTGACATACTGTTGTAAGCTCGGCTATAACCTACGCGGCTTCTATGCCAACAAAGAAGAAGAAGATATATAGGTGCGACATAATTCTCACTAAAATCAAAGGACATATCAAATAAGATGAAGTCGTTATGGAAGAGCGCTCGCATATTCTAAAGCTTGGACAGCAGCCTTTTCATTCCGTATGGTAACGGTACATATCTAAAGCGATACACAGGCCCGTAGCCAGCTTTTCATTTCGGGGGGGGCTGAAGTAAAAACATATATAAACTTTAAATTTTCTGTTTATTAAAAAAAACAATATAAATTCATATACATATTACTTAAATGATTTGGTAGTAGTAACTTAAATAAGTAATATTTTTCTTTTCTTCTTGTTTGCCATATCATTAATTACTTCATCTGATCTATTTTAATATCCCAGTGCACTGCAATAACAGCAAGTCCACTCAGCCGCTCATTGCCCATCACACTGCGTGGTAAAGTTTTTATTCTTTTTAAGGTTGAAAAAGTTCTTTCAACGGAAGCGGTCGTCACTGCAAGAGTTGCTTAAATTGTAAGCAGGTAGTGAATATTTTTAAAATACATTGCATCGCAATGTTGCAGTAATTTCAACACTTCTATGGTTGGATCTATTGTTGATAAGCTGGCACACCACAATCGATACTCTGATTTTAATGCTGTCATTGATATTTGCTCCTCGAAGTAAATAGTTAAATTTTTTAATTCTTCGGCATTATCAATTGCAGCAAAACCTGGGAGTAGAATTTGAAATAACGAAGTATATCCTCATTCACTAATAAACGTTTTTCTGTCATGTTTTGTATCAGAGCATCAACGCATGGAATAAATATTGTAACTCTGAAGTGACTTTCAGGGGTTGTGTAAGGTGGATTAGCACGAGTAGTTTGACGCGAAGTCACTTAGGCACTACAAGATCTATGTCAAAAAGATGTTTAGACATTTGTGATGCTGTTTGGAAAATATCGTTGAAAAAACCATCCGCAGTTTCTCTTATCTGGTGCAGAGTTCTTATTAATTCTTTGGCTTGGTTCATTGCTGATACAAAATCCATAGATTTTTCTTGGAGTTGCACAGACAGTGGCAGCGTTAAGCTGAACAATTGCTCACAGACGAATAGACTAAGCAAAAAATCGCTTTTTCTCTACCGCTGCTAAGAAGGCTGATGCTTTAGACGAAATGGACCATGTCTTACTCGAAATTATTTCCAAACTTAGTACAATGAATTTGAAAAGCTCCACAGAGCTTATAATGCTTTCATGCCTTTCTATAAACCTTGTTTCACAAAGGCGAACAAGTCGTCTTTTTTTGCTTTCTGGTGCGTGCTTCTGTATAACGTCCTGGAAAGTTGTGTTTGCATTTGAATGGTTTCTAAATAAATTTTCTATTTCATTGACAATACCAAGGCAGTTCCGTATTAAAAGTAATGACATAGTACTAGAAAGCGCAAGGTTCAATCGGTGACTAGCGCAATGAACATATCGTGCTTTTGGATACAGTTGTCTTATCCTGGTGTGCACTCCACTTAAATACCCTGACATGTTTGCTGCTCCGTCATATCCCTGTCCAACCAACTTCGCCATATCAAGATGGAGATCTGTACAACGCTTAAGTATGACTTTTGATAAGGTTTTCAGTCCCCGTCTAGCGTAGTTGCGTACGACTGTTATAGGTTTGAGCTGAGTTGTGTATAAGAGTTTTAAAAAGATTCAGTCAGTGATAAATCTTTTTTATTTGCGATTTATTTTAAAAAATTCCTTATTTCGGGGGGGGCTTCAGCCTCTAGCCCCCCCCTGGCTACGTGCTGCAGATACATATATCAATCACACTGAATAGTGTAAAAAGAATTTATGAAAGAAAGCCACTAGTTTAATTTCGATGGACCTGGCGGATAAAAAATTTATTGACCACCACACATAAAACCTTAGGCGCAGTTGTCTTCGTCGAGTATACGGCGGAGGTTTTCTATAATGTTAATTTTTGTTATGAAAAAAACAAGTAAGGAAGTAAATATTCGGTGACACTCGAACTTAGCCCGAGTGTCACCGAATATTTTATACACTCGCATGATAATCGAGATTTCACTATCCGTCATTTACATATTTTTTTATTTTGCTGTAAAATTATTTAGATTAGTAGTTCCTGAGATATGGTTTTTGGTCCATAAGTGGGCGACGCCACGCCCATTTTCAATTTTTAAAAAAAGCCTGGGTGCAGCTTCCTTCTGCCATTTCTTCTGTAAAAATTTAGTGTTTCTGACGTTTTTTGTTAGTTGGTTAACGCGCATTTAGTGATTTTCAACATAACCTTTGTATGGGAGATTGGCGTGGTTATTATCCGATTTTTTCCATTTTTGAACTGTATATGGAAATGCCTGAAGAAACGATTCTATAGAGTTTGGTTGACAGAGCTATAGTAGTTTCCGAGATATGTACAAAAAACTTAGTAAGGGGCGGGGCCATGCCCACTTTTACAAAAAAAAATAACGTCCAAATATTCCCCTCCCTAATGCGATCCTTTGTGCCAAATTTCACTTTCGGGTTTCGCCATTTTGTGGGCGTGGGCAGTCTGCAAACTTAACCTTCTTATGGAGCTAAAAAATACTTGTACCAAGTTTCATCATGATATCTCAATTTTTACTCAAGTTACAGCTTGCACGGACGGACAGACAGACATCCGGATTTCAACTCTACTCGTCACCCTGATCACTTTGGTATATATAACCTTATATCTGACTCTTTTAGTTTTAGGACTTATACGAGTAAACAACCGTTATGTGAACAAAACTATAATACTCTCCTTAGCAAATTTGTTGCGAGAGTATAAAAATACACGAAGGTATTTAGACATGGTCGATAGTAAATTGATAGAATTTGCAGGGCAATTATACGAGGACAGACTTTCCAGCCAGATAGCGCCCCGTTCCATAGTTCACCTCTTACTAAAAAAAGCTTTCAAGTTCAGAAAAAATTTAAATTTTTAAAGTGGCCAACAAAAAGTCCGGATTTAAACCCTATCGAAGATCTATGGGGAATATTATAAGTATGTTAAAATATACTAGAGTTTTTAAAAATGGACGCCAGTTTACTACGGCAAAAGAGTTAAAAATGGCAATGGAGCGAGAATGAGCTTCAATTGAATTGATGCCATCTTGATTCAACTAAGTCAAAATTAATAAAGAAAAAACATATCAGTATTTGTCTGCCTCGTTTTGTCGGTCTGATGTTGGAATCGGCAACCCAATAGGGTCGCCGAAATATAGGGTAATCCATTTTTCCACTTCGACTTTGTGTAAAATAGTAGCTATAAAATCTGACAATGCGTTTTTGTTAGCAAAATCTTGTGTAATTATATAGTCTATACATATATGTAAGTATATGTATAAGTATGTTCGAATAAACCTTTTATTTTGTTCTGGTATTGGCGCTCGAAAAAGCACAGTCTTGATTCCAGATTTTTAGTTCTTACTTCAGCCACCATTGTTAGCGTCCGTCCACTCTCCGTACAACCGAACAATGTTCGCCGATACGCTTGAGTTTATTTGCTTTTGATGCGATTTACTTTTTGCTGACTTTTCTTTATTTTATTCGGCACACTGCAATTAAAATCATGTTCAGTGCGCAAGCGCAAATTTCCAAACAGCAAACTACATGGCATACAACACACAAACATGCCTCCAGGCAGCTAATGGTGGAGTGCCAGCGACAAACTGTGTTACATGTGTCTGTGTCGGCTCGGCAATATTTGTTTTTCTTGCAATTTTCAGCAATGTTTATTTTTAGTTTGCTGCCGCTACACCATGTTGGGGGCCACCTCCAAAGCCAGTGCTGGAGTCACTGCGCGACTCCATCGCCAATGCCGCATCAACATTGTCAACGCTACGCATGCGCGCACCCAACGCCATGCCGCGCATACGCAAATGACACGAACGTGCTGCCGCCCGGCCACTGCATATCCATCTCGTGGCAGGCAACCGCTACGTTGCAATACTCCTAGCTGCTGCCTGCTGACTGCTTGCCGCTTTTATTTCTCTTGTTGCTCCAGCTTGTAGTCGCATGTTGCTGATGATGTTCGTTGGCGCTGGCATCTGCATATGTTGTTGGACACACACGCCGTTGTCGCG